>NC_068937.1:22909781-23189097 GCF_016801865.2 Culex pipiens pallens
TTTTTTTTTACATGATCGCCACCAGAGGAGGGATCCGTTAAGGGTAATTTCTACCCCGGTACAATGGCGTGCTTTGCCAGCATTAAATTGTTTGATAATTGAGAAGCTTGCAATGCTTATGGCTTGAGGAAGTTGATAAGAAAAGAGAGAGAGGCACGATCTTCAACTCCGATTCAGGTTGAATTTAATCGCAAATTGTTGATCAAATGGGTTTGATACCGGAGATGATTGAGCACACTTTGGATCCCGAGGCTCGACTGGAGATGTAGAGCTTTAGATCTTTTTGTGACTGCTTGGTTTTTTGGTTAAGTTGTTGTTGTTGATTTAAAATGTTGCCAGTTGAAGTCTTAAATTGAACGAATTGTTCAAATCCAACTAATTTATTCCTTTTTCCTGGGTGTTTTCCAGATTTTTCACTTATTATCACAAAATCAAGAGTTGAAAAACGAAAAAAAAATCCAACACTACTCTTATTTTTACAAGCTTATTTCCCGCATATTTTTAAAAGGGCCACACTGCAAAACTGCAATTACCGATCCGTTTTGCAAAACATGCCACAAACCGGTCGGTGCTCACCTTAATCGCAGTAGCCCTGGAGGGAAAAAAGTGCACTTTTCAGTGCACAGTGTTTTTCCTCAACTCCTTATAAAGGCAAGCTTTTCAAAATGGCCGCCGGCTGTGGACCACAAGCAACGAGCAAATCGAGAAGCTGGTGCACTATGGGGTATTTCCATAGAAGCGAGCGGCCAAAAATATTTTTTCACTTTTTTGTGACTTTTTTGTGTTGTTTGTACTTATTATCATGTAAACAAATGAAATTTGATATTTTTCAAAAAAAAAAGTTAAATTTTCGATTTTTTTCGATTTTTTTTATACATTTGAGCCCACATGCATTGAAATGGTGAATTTTAATATCCTTGCTCTGTCTGTTTGATGCACGGAATGGCGGCTTATGCTTTGTTATAGTTTTCGTTTACTTTCAATCCCCCTCCCCTTCCTCTTGAGTCAAAATCTACCTCTCTTTGACCCCCCCCCCCCTCACCACCCAAATTAAAAAAAATTACGATGTTTTAGGATTTTCTGGAACATTGTACCATCACAGAAGGGGAGGAAACAAAGGAATGTTTATGAAAATGCAATTAATTTGATTATTAAAAATTTATTGACCAACACTTAATAAATATTACATGACTAGATATATCTCAATGCACTTCATCTGTCAAAAATCTAATCTTCGTCCACAACATCTTCTTCAAAATCTTCGTCAACTTCATCAACAGCATCCATAAGATCATTCATTATGTTAGAACTTGTATCACTTTCAGAATCCTCGAAAACCATGAAACTTCTAACAACTGTTGGGTATGAAGAGCAAACTTTCTTGGTATGTTTTTTGCTTACCCACATTGAACTTAAATATGGGTCCGACTCATGCAATGCCCTTAAAAATACATCCATTAAATTTGCTTCTCGTGATCTTTTTCTAGCAAAATGCGAACGAAATAATTTCAAATGTTTGTGTTGACATTCAGCGGCTTCTTCTGCCAAAACACCAAGAGGAGCAGGAGAATGAAGAATTATATCACCTGCATGAGCAAGCACTTTATGCAGAGTTGCAGGAATTTTATACCATTCGTAGTGTTCTAAATAGAACCTATATGTATCTTTGCAATATTCATCAAATATTTCAGGATTAATGGCTTCTTGGCAGTTGATCGCTATCAAAATATTACGAAATCTCTCGATCAACTCTTTTTCAATGCCCAATACACTGCTTAAAAGTTCCGGGTTAGAAAATGCTTTCCTACAAATGTTTCCGGTAGTACTCGTACCTTTACCGCCTGATCTTGGTTGATCAGCTCTAAATCCAAATGCCTTGTGCAATGCTTCCAGAACCATCTTTTTTCGTTTAAGATAATTCAGCTTAAGATCCTTCGTAACCCTCCATTGTTTGATCTCCATCCGATATGAAATATGTAACAGACATTCGAAAAACCGTATCCAAGCATGAAGTGGAGATATTCCATAGTATAATGTGTCTTCATTGGCAGTAAATCCTTCTTCTAGTTTTTCGATGGAGTTCATTATATTAGGTGTTGCCCCACATATAGGACAATTTTGCATCGATGATGAACCAGTAATATATGTCAGCACTTTTCCGTCTATCATACTCAAAACAAAATTAAAATCGATCAACACGAATTTATCACCCGGAAGATCAATTTTCAAAGGTGTCAATTCACACATTTCTTTTTCCAGATCATGTTTTGTTTTCAGGATGATTTCTCTAGATTCTTTAATAAACTGTAACATAATTGGTCGACAAAATCTGATGCTTTGAGGTGTAGGATTATGCCATAAAATATGTTTACCATCACTATGCACGTATAATTGGATGGGAGTTAACGTTGCAGCAAAGACATCGGAATCATCAATGCTACCTTCTGGCAATGAATGATTAAATTGAGAATATCCAGTGGATCCATCCATTCCCCAACTACTCAATAAAACCAATTCGGCGCAATCTAAATCATGACTATCTAGATAATCTGTCACATCCTGCCTTATTACTTGAAGTATTCTAGATGCCGTATGATTCATCAGAGCTTGCAATTCCACTTTTATCTTCGAGGCTGACCCTTCGATGAATTCAACAGGAGGTGCGCATGTTTTTTTGGCACCTGCTATAACATTGTAAGGCGGATATCTCGAAGGGCAATCAAAATGAAATATTTCATACTGAGCCTTAGTAAGGTGTGCTTCGATAATCAGCGCAAATGCTTCTTCCGGCGTTTTTAACTGTCGGTCGTTAGTTAACTGAACGTACATTTTAGAAAAGTAATCCTGATTTTTCAGGAGGTGTCCTATCACTTTAACTACATTCACATCGTGCCTTTTAAATGCTGTTCTCCTTGCCATTAACAAAGCCTTATGAATTGAATCCACTTTAGGATCCAATGATTCATTATCAATGGTACGTCGAACACTCCTATCACTCTTCGCATCAAACTCTTTGGGTTCTCGTCCACGTTTTTTCGTTGATCCACTTGTTAAATTCACGTTTTCCACGATAAATCCTTCTAAATCAAACTCACTATGTAACCAATTGTTGTTAGATGACTCAAAAAATGAACTTCTTCTATGGGCTTTTGTATACCTCGTTTTAAAGCTACAGAACAACATGCGTAGTTTTTCCCTGAGTAGATCATGTGATGGTTCTGCAATGTTGTAATTCTTACAAATATACTCGAAAGCAGTTTTCACATTTTCAGAATGGTGCTTCGTTACATCGAACATGGACACTACGGTATTATTATCCATATTTTTAAAAGAACACAACAACTAACTGATATGAATATTCGAAGAATTGTTGCTGTTAAATACTTAGCATAGGTATTTCTAATTTTATTAAACGTACCTAAGTACCAACAAAGTCATGAATATCAAATCAATTCCAAAACATACATAGCAGGTACGTCATTTCTGCCTCCGCAGGTAAATATTGTGATTTTAACCAAGCGTATGCGCGAAATCATTAATTTTCTTGCATGAATCAAAATGTTCAAAATGGCATAACTCAAAAAGTGCACATAAGTGCACTTTGAAATTTGGAGACAAGTTAGGACATGGTTCAAATTTTAAGCTGGGAAATTTTCAGATCGCACAAATGCACACAAAAAAAGTACTCCATTAACAAAGTTGAAAAAAACTAAATTTTGAACAAAAATCCATCTTTTTTGATTTTTATTATTTTTTTTAGCCTGTAAAAGTGTGTTTTGTAAAATTTTATTGAAAAGTTGAATCAATTACCTTTCTGAATATATATAATGATGCAGGAAAAAATACATAAACAGCTACACAGTACAACTATGAAAAATAATCATTTTTTTGTCAAAAAACATGTTTTTTCTTACCATTTTTGCCTTTGAAGGTCTGCAATTCAGTGAATTTTGAACCTACAACTTTCAAACTCCGGATTTTTCTTAGTTAGAATGTTTATTTTCGAAAAAAAATACCAAAAAAATAATTAGAGTATGTCGGTTTTTCGATTTATGGCCGCCTGAAACCCCATAGTGTGGTGGTGCGCGCGTTGCAACGGTTTGTCGGGACATTAAAAAAAAGAAGGAGAATGCAGAAAAAAGAGTGCGTGCAGGAAAAAGTCATTTCTGCGTATAGCTGTTCTCTATCATTTACGGCAAGAAAGGTGAAATTGGGGTTATTTGGCAAAAAATAATCAAAAAGCTGTCTAAGGCAAACTTATGGGAAATTGGACGAGCTTTCCGGTAAAAATATTTACGAGACTGAAAAAGCAAGTCTGTCATATAGAAATTGCCGAAAACCACAAAAACCAGTTTTTTCAACATTTTTATTTTTAAAACCGCTGTATCTTCCCAAGGATTGGTCAATATGGAGATTTTTATGTATAATTGTGTGGAAAATCGTTAGTCTTTGGTAACATTTTAGGCTATTTCATCAAAAATTTTGAACGAAAAAAAAATCGTGACATCACCTTTAAATTTAAGTTTTAGACTTAAAAATCAAAAAATCTCATAGATGTGGCGTGTATTTTTGTTTCAGTGTATTTTTTTCAGAAAGCCCGTCCAATTTCCTACAAGTTTGTCTTTGACCACTTTTTGATACGACGCAACGGCTTCGAGATACAGTAATTCTTAAATTAGAAAATGCAAAAATAATTTAATATCTTACGTTCTTCTCAAAAGTTATTTTTGAGTACTATTGGCTCCATATACACTAAAATGGCTTATATAGGTCTAGGATAACATGTCTACAAAGTTTCATTGAAATCGAAGAGGGTCGGGTACAAAAGTACCAGAAAAATTCCTGATTTGAGCTGGAATTGCTCAATAACAACATTTTTTGAAAATACTCAAAAACTTTACAAAACTACGTATTTTCGAACAAATACTCAAAATTCCCGTTTTTACAATGTTGGTATCAAACGATAGGGCTTTTTCATACATTTTGAATGTAATAATAACATTTTATGAAAATACTCAAAATTATCACAAAACTACGTATTTTCGAAAAAATACTCAAAATTTCAGTTTTTACAATATGGGTATCAAACGATCGGGATTTATTCATACATTTTGAATGTAATAACAACATTTTTTGCGAATACTCAAAAATTTTCACAAAGCTTCTTACAATTGTATGAAAAAACCCGATCGATTGATACCCATATTGTAAAAACTGAAATTTTAAGTATATTTCGAAAACGCGTAGTTTTGTGAATTTTTTTTGTATTTTCAAAAAATGTTGTTATTACATTCGGAATGTATGAAAAAATCCTGATCGTTTGATACCCACATTTTTAAATCGGAAATTTTGAGTATTTTTTCTAAAATACGTAGTTTTTTGAAAGTTTTGAGTAATTTCAAAAAATGTTGTTATTACATAGGAAATGTATGAAAAAATCCCGATCGTTTGATACCCATATTGTACAAACTGTAATTTTGAGTATTTTTTTCGAAAATACGTAGTTTTGTGAAAATTTTGAGTGTTTTCAAAAAATTGATTTAACATTCGAAATGTATGAAAAAATAATTGATCATTTGATACGCATATTGCAATAACAGTATATTTTTGGTTTCTTTAGAGAAAAAAAATGCATTTTAAAATTACAGGAAAAATACTTTTTTTGTGAAAATTTTCATGAAATTTTAATTTTAATGGATAGCTGACATCATCCCGATTGGGGATCGAAGTAAGCCGTGCGCGCGTCGTGACGTTTTATGTTTTTGCTCCGCGTTTATTCTTTAAGAATTTGATTTTTTTTTCTAATGGAATTTTAGTTAATTATAGTTCATTAGTTTGGTCGGTCTTTACGATTTGTGAGTGATTTGTTGTAGTGCTGACGGTGTCTTGCCGTTTACGGACTGTTCCGGTTGGAAATCCCGTTTCTTATTGCCCAAGTTTCGTGGACATGACTAATTTTGCGTGTAGCTGCTGTGAGGTGTGCTTTTGGTGTGTTATTGAATTTTAGAAGAGGGAGCAAATTCGTGCATTTGTGTGATAATTTGTGAAAAAAATCATAAAAAAGATAATTAGTGGAGTAAGTTGTCTAAGCTGAGTGAGCGAAGACCACGGAAGAACGTTGTCTGGGGTGATGCAACTTGGTCAGCTTTTGCTGGATGGTGATAGTGATTACAACGCCTGCTGAGATTTCAAGTTGTCGGGCGATAAACCGACAAAAGTGGATTACGATGGCAGATCTTTTGTCAAGCTGCTTGAAGAAGTTTTTTTTTGTTTTGAAATGGGTGTCAATTCCGGTGTCCGAGAATACGCGGTTCGAAAATTTTGAAAAAATGTTCGTGTTGCTGTGTTCTTCGAATGAACGATAGTGCAAGGGCTCGGTACGGTTGTGGTGGGTTCCTGCGATATTCTTGCAGATTTTATGATGACCTGTAACATCCGACGGGAGTCATCAATTGCGGTTGACATCTTCAAGCTACAACGCCCTTATCGTTTGGTCAAGTCCAATGCGACTGTAATCGGTGCCGGTTTGACGGATGATTCTGCTTTTCGGGTGAGAAACTTCCAATTGGAAATATGGAGCAGCCGTAGCTGACTGGTTACGGTGTTCGCATTGTAAGCGAATGATCCTGGGTTCGATTCCCATCTGCTCCAAACGAGAAAGTTGAATTTTTGAAACACTAAACATGAACAAAAAATCAAAGTCGGGGTCCGATCCCCCGTCCTTTGGATTGGTAGAATTAGGAATACTACTACTACAAACTATATACGTGCTGGGTCTTTGTCCATTTGACAAGGACTCGGAAGTTCTAAATAACGTTTGAATCCGATTGACGCAAACGTTCTTTAGAGCGGGGCTTGTCGATTCAAGCTAAGGTACCTCGCGCACGGCTAGCCTGCGTAGAAATGGGTCACCGAAGCTCGGCAGAGCTAACACTTTCCAAATGCCTATGCGAGTTATTTGCATGTATAGAACGTAAAATCTAAAATACATGGAAACAACTCAATTTGTAAGAAGTGACCACGTGGTCCCGTTTGATTGGTTGCACACACACATAGCATGACCGATTCCAAATCACTATAATTTTTTATGCTTGCATGATTTTTCATACGATTATAGCCAATGTATCCCATACAGCCAGAATCCCATAAGCTCTGTGCCTCGGTTATGCACGCCTCGGTTTTGCATCCCCCATATGCGGTGCTAAACCGAGGCATGTCTGTACCTCAATTTTCAATTCGGTTTTATTGGTGAATAATCAAGATACAATAAGTTCTTTTGAAGTTCATAACAGAGTTTTGGAGTTCCTTACAGCTGTGTGTTACATCATAATCCATTTTGGAACAGTTATTGCTTGTAAATAAAGGTGTCACCAAGAGTAAGAAAAAAATAAAAAAAAACTTACTAAAATTGCAAGGGAAAGGGGACAGAAATAGAAAAAGCTTAAAACTAGATCACAGTTTTTTATCCTTTATAGATGTGCTTGATCATCAGCTCCCCAAGGGCCAGGAATTGCTCCGCCTTGTTACGGCAGGTCCGAAACCGCGTCATCATCTCCCCTGCGAGAGCAAAGAACTCTGGCAGGGTAAAGAGATCTTCTCCGGTAACTTCTTGCTGGGCCGTATTGCCACTGCCGGCAGCGACCACGCTGGCGAACGATCGCCCCCATCCAGGTAGGAACGCTGAGTTGTCCGCTGGAACCGTACGATGACCAGCTGCCGGCACGGTTTCGCTCGTACTTCGCTGAGGAGGGTGGGACGCTGCTGCTTTCTTCTTCCTCTTTTCCTGCTCCTCGAGGTAGTTTTTCCGTGCGCTGCATCCACGGTAGTTGCTGGTATGGTTACCTCCGCAGTTGGCGCACTTGATGCGCGCCTTCGTTTGCTCTGCCTTGTCCCCCAAGTCCGCTCTGCACGGCAGTGCACACGCCTCAGAGAGGTGTGATTCACCGCACTTCACACAGCGGGGCGGGAGGTTGCAGTTCCGCGAGCCGTGGCCGAATTTCTGGCAACGGTGGCATTGTGCTGCGTCCGACGGGTTCTTTGAGTAGAACCGCCAGTTTACCCAAAACCCGTCCAACGCCTTAGTTCGCCGCAGGTCTTGAATTTTGACGGTGCCGCGGTCGAAGTACAACAGGTACAGTGTGTGTGTACCTGTGACTGTAGTCTTCCGCGAGAGCACTTTTATGTCACGCGGCGTTATTCCAGCACCCGAGAGGTCCTTCTTGAGGTCGGAGATCGGGCGGTCTTGGTACCCCTGCAAAACGACCTTAACGGCAGTCTTCTGCACGGGGTCGAATGTGTAAAACTTGAAGTTTTGACGCTTCAATTTCTCCACAACCAGGTCGAAGTTCTTTTCGTCAAATGTGTAAACTTGCACTGACGACTTACCGATTTTCAGACAATATCCGAGGCCTTCCAGCAACTCGTCAACATCGTCCGCCAACGTGTCCAAAACAAAAATTGGAGGTGGTCTACGTTCCTTTGGAGAATTGTTCTTTTTTGGCGTCGACACTTTCTTCCGTGCACGCCCGTCATCGTCGTCGTCGTCGGTAGTGCTGCTACCGTCGGTGTTGTTGTTTTCTTCGTCGTCGCTCAGCATCTGGAACTCGTTCCTGATGGGGATGTTGGCGGATGTTGATGTGCCACTGGTCGTGGCACCGGAAGTACCGGAGCGGGTCCTCACTGGTGATCTCGGAACGTATCCGGGATGTAGATACTTTTTATCGATTCCATCTGCGCTCACGCTCCCCTGCGCGATGGCGGCCGACACGGCGTTTGTTTGTTTACCTTTTTGCACACGGCCGGTAGACGAACTTCGCGGGTTTTTCGAGGCCGCACTCGAACTGCCACGGCCACGGCCGGCCTTTGGCATGCTGGAGAAGCAAACTCGCGGGTAATCACTATCAACTACGGCGAAAAATTTCGAAAAAAACGGTAGAGCACAGAGCACTTGACTGCTGCTTGCTCTCGTGCGTACACGGAGGTCCCATGTCTGTACCTAATTAATTATTTAAATACAATTTTCAGAGCAAAGTTTAAAAAAAATCAACCAATTTTTGCCTTCTTTACCTTACTTAGGAAAAGCTATAAAATCACTCGAAAAATGAACTCCTTAATACGAGCTCCTAGACCTACCTTCACGTATACATATCAACTCAGTATAAAATTCTGAGCAAAAATCTGTGCGTAAGCCGTTTTGGATAAAAGCATCTTCTGTATATTAATGTATTTTTATTTATATTCTTAAAAAAATCCCGGAAGGCCGTTGCAAATGTTTTTCAAAGTTTATGTCCCCTCCCCCCCTCAAAATATGTCCGTAAAACTTCAAACTTTTAATGAAAATAGAAGTTAAATCAACTAAAAACAATTCAAAATGCATTCATAATCATGTTTAGCATGTTTGAGCTGGATTTCAAATATTTTGATTTTTTATGAAATTCGAATGCACAGCACCGCAAAAAAAAAATTCGCGAAAAATATCATTTTCGTGAATACCTAAATATTTTGGAAAATAGTAATTGCAAAACAACTGGACAGGTGTATAATGCATTTTAAAACATTTTTTTCATTCAAATATTGAAACCATGGCTCTTAAATAATTTTTTTAATAAACTATTTTGTTTTTGAATTCAAATAAAATGTCCCTTGGTCTTTCGGCCCAATTTTGAACTTAAAAAAAATGCAACGGCCTTATTTTGATGAAAAATACGTTTTTGAAAATGTTGATCACACTTTAAAATTTGACGTCCAATCCCTTTGAAACAATTTTTCCAAATTATCACAATTTCAAACTGCATTTTTTTTTGAAAATTGCGTATTTTTTTGAATGCTCAAAAAATCATAAAAAATCACTAATTGTAAATGGACCTCGGATTCGTGATCAGGGACCTAAATGAGCCCTTAGGAGAAAGTTTCAAGCATATCGAAGAGGGGTCGGGCGGTTGCTGTTTGAGTTGGCAGAAGATGACCCACATATTTATTTGCTTTTTTAAATCAAGGATAACTTTTAACTTGTTTTATGTAAGATTTGCATTTTTTTTTCTTTTAAACAAAAAATCAAAAATACAAAAATACAAAAATTAAAAAAAAACCAAAAATACAAAAATACTTTGTTTAACTTAACTTAATTTAACCTAATTTAACTTAATTTAACTTATTTTAACCTAATTTAACTTAATTTAACTTATTTTAACCTAATTTAACTTAATTTAACTTAATTTAACTTAATTCAACTTAATTAAACTTAATTTAACTTAATTTAACTTTATTAAACTTAATTTAACTTAATTTAACTTAATTTAACTTAATTTAACTTAATTTAACTTAATTTAACTTAATTTAACTTAATTTAACTTAATTTAACTTAATTCAACTTAATTTTACCTAATTCAGCTAAATTTTACTTAATTCAACTTAATTTTTTTAAATTTTACCAAACAACTTTTAACAACAATTGAACTAAATTCTACCAAATGTAACGAAATTTCAAAAAATTAGAGGCTCAACTTATAACCTCTTTCCCTCAACACAAAAAAAAAAACTTCTCACCTAATCAACTGAAGTCTCAGCCCGCAGAAAGTCTTCCTGGCTTTCAATCCATTCACTCACGCACCATCTCCACCTTTTGCACTTGCACTTTCGACTTTCAAACGCAGAATCGTCACAAAACTCCGCGAACTGAGCGGCTTGAACAGGATCAAACACGATACGAGACGTTCTCTTGCTTTGTGTTGGTCTCGAATTGATGATCTGTCAAAAAATCCATGCTGCCGGTTCCAGCTAGTTTTTCGGTAAAAAGTAGGCAAAATTGTGCTGAAACACCATTATTTTTGGTAAAATCTCTCCTGTCATTTTGATTTGGGCTGTCAGTTTTGGATAGCAAATCAGCAATCAGGGTTAGCTGTTTCACCAATCCCAAGTTGGTAAATTTATCTGTAATTTTAGCTAATTTAACCAAAAAAATCACTGTTCCACCAATTTGAAGCCAGCTAATTTGAATTGTTAAATTTAAGATGGAACTCCTTTCCGTGTACCCTTGAAAATCTTAAAAAAATGCTTGGACAGAAAAAAAACACTTGAACTTTTTAAACAGTAATAATTGTGTTGAAATCTAAATTCAGAATAAAATCAAATGTTTAATTTGTTTAAGGAGTTACATACATTTAAAAATTCCAAAATCTCATAATACAGAAAATATATTAAATCTTATAAAAAGATGATTTCCAATCACTTGTGGAAGTTTCATGAAATTATTTCGTGCTATTAATTTCATTAGGGCACCAAACTTTTGTAAACAGAGTGTGTCCCTCTCACACCTTATGTAAACTGTCATTTGAGTGAGTGTTTACAAAAGTTTTGTGCCCTTTTGAAATATTAGGCTCCATTTCATAATAAATTGTGTGTAAAAGACGCTAGAAATTTTGCCATGCGTTAAGCTAACTATCAAAATTTCTGAGCATTATTCTTGAAATACCGAGTTGATTGCAATATAAAACAAATTGGCTGAAATTCTGAATTCTGAATAAACTTTTTGAAAATCGGCCTTTGTCATGCACACAGGACCGGTTTAAGGAGACTTCACCAAAATTTGAGGCCGATTTGGTCAAATCAGTGTTGAGATATCGAGCCGTTTTTTGAAACTGTTTACTTAAAAAAGCTATATCTTGGCAATGGTACAGCGACATGTGTTAAATATAACATTTTTAATATTTAAAAATGTCAATTTTAATGCCCTAAAAACAGATTTGCAGCACTATGGTACATTGGGTGGCCAAGTTTCAAAAAAGTGACCTTCTCCAAATATTTTTTGGTATTTTTTTCTCGAAAGTAAACATTCTAACTAAGAAAAATCCAAATTTTCAAAGCTCTAAGTTTGTTCATTACGGAGATACGCAAGCTGAAAGTCAAAAAATGGAGTAAAAAACTAGCGTTTTTCGTAAAAAAGGCTGATTGTTTAATTTTAACATAGCTCAGCCATTTTAAATGTTTTATTAGGACAACTTTACATCGTTAAAAAGGTAATGAGATAAGCTTTGAAACTATTAATAGATAAAATGTTGTTTCCAAACCAAAAACTGAAGTTTTCATCGAATAACTGGAGCATTTTTTTGACAAATCATATTTTTTTGTGTTTGTTAATCGAGTACTTTTTTTGCTAACCGATGCTAAACATGAAACTAAGATCACTTGAAAGATTGGATTATAATCTAACATTGCTGAAATTTCCAGCCTGCGATTTTTTGCGTTTTCGGAGATATGCCATTTTGAACACTTACGTTTTATCAAAATTTGCTGCAATCTACATATGCGCCCGTTTATTTCACTTGCTTTGCTACCTACTTCGTGGGCATCGTCGCTTCAAAAATCAATACCTGGTTTCAAGAAGTTCGAAATGACTTTATTGGAATTTTCTGTTGCCTACATTTAAAATTGAGTACCTTAGTCAAAATAAGGTATTCGTACCGAAGTTTCTCAAGCGAAACTGGAGAATCTCAGTTTGATACCGAAAAAAGTGTTCATCAAAATGTTGACTTAGCATGATGAATTTCTGCGATCAATCCATGAAACTGATCCACATTTAAGTTCTATGTTGGTTAGTACAAAACATCATAAAAAGTACCTTTAACATATCCTGAAGCTGTCACAAACTCTATAATCCAATGAATTTTAAGAATATGGTTTGTATTTTATCGTTTTACTTCATAATTAATATTTTGAATAAAATTATTTTTTCTGTTATTAGATTTAACAATTAAAATTTTCGCAATTTATGCCCGTAAGGGTGGGGGGGGGGTCTCAAGTTATATGGCATGGACTCACAAAAAGAAACACACAGCAGTAAATAATAAATATTTGACTTAAAATGAATTTATTACGCTTAACAAAATTTTGTTGGAGGGAAGGAGGAGAGGGGGGGGGGTGAAAGAAAGAGGAGGGAGGGGTTGTGTCCTTAAAGTGGGGATGTATTAGCTTATCCATAATTTAATAATATAAACTTGCAATACAATATATATGCGATTCTGTTGCACTTGCAAATGTATGAAAAGACTATTTATTATAAACAATCAACTATTGAAAAACATGAAAAGTCATAAAAATCGACGTATATCATTTCAATACCATACAATTACCCAAATTTGTATGAAAAAAACATTTAAAAAGCAAAAAAATAATTTGGCCGCCTGTTTGTATGGAGATGGCCCATAGTGTGCAGTAAGTTTTGCCATGTGCTCCTACAAACCCTTGACAATTTTGACGATTTTTATGTATGTAACCTCTTAAAGTATGGAAGAACAATGTCCCGAAAAAAGTTCTTCTATTGTATTCCAAATAAATTGACTGATCAAAAAGCAAATAAAAAAATTAGTTGCATGCATTTCCAACAAATCATCAAAAAAGTGCATTTGATTGGAATTTCGCAAAGAAAAACTGACGAATGATTGCCACTCTACCCTGACCAGCAAAAAGCTCCGGTGGCCCACCTCGCGCCGTGTCCAACTCCTCGTTCGCCATTGCAAATGATGGTTCCGCGGACCATACACGGCCAGGATGGCTCCAGGCCTGCGGGATGCTGGAACCCCACTTTTATCTTTGATCTCTCGCAATCACTCCGGGGGGCAATCGCGATGCAACTGACCACGTTTTGCACAAGGAGGCCATTTTAGTGGAGTGCCCCCACCCCGCGTGCAACAAACCGCCATCGGGCATCGTCGAGGGAATTATCAGTTTATGTATTCCCTTTTTTGGCCACTTTCCAGGGACCACTCCGGAATTAAAAAAAAATCGCGGGGTAATAAAAAGCTTCACAATCGATAACCTCAATTATGAAAAGGGAGGTTGAGCGGGGGGGCCAATAATCCTCCATTGCAAATTGACCGATCACGGCTTCCTGCCTGTTGTGAGAGATGAAGAGGACCAACCCAAAAAGTGGACCAGGACCCTTCGGGTCCGGCCATATCGATTGTCTGCAATTATTTTTATTTCGCACTGAGCTATAATTTGCGATTTTATTATCTTTAGGGTATTTTTGCTCATTTTTTTTCGACTGCAATTTTTGCATCGATGGCAACACTGCTCTCTGGCATGTCGCAGATATTGTTAACATTACTATTATTATAGTCAACTGTCTGCATCACCGTGGGGCGAAGGGTGCGGGCCAAGGGTTAGTTAGTTCTTGATCCCATGGAACAAATAAAAAAACGCGAACAAATTTTCGATGATAAGTTTCTGTGCCGGGCCAGTTCACGAAGAATGGAAAAATGCATTTAAACAGGACACTTAATATAGGGGAAAGTGGGCTAAGGAAATGCTCGTTATAACCCATTAAAAACGTTAAAAAAACTGTCTGATGTTTTATAATCATCTTTTTCCAGGTCTTGACTAAAACTTTGATTGGACAAGTTTTTAAAAATCTAGTTGTTAATGTAAAAAATAGAATTTAAAATTTTTAATTTTCCGTACGTTCTGCTCAAATAGTGGGGCAAGAGGAACAATGCATGAAACAGCATGTTAATTTGCTAACAGTTGAACTGTTATCTCTTAGATACATCAGATTAGAATGTATTTGGGTAATTCTCTACCAACTCACACGAAATCGGGAAAAGTTGCCCCGACCTCTCTTCGATTTGCGTGAAACTTTGTCCTAAGGGGTAACTTTTGTCCCTGATCACGAATCCGAGGTCCGTTTTTTGATATCTCGTGACGGAGGGGCGGTACGACCCCTTCCATTTTTGAACATGTGAAAAAAGAGGTGATTTTAAATAATTTGTAGCCTAAAACGGTGATGAGATAGAAATTTGGTGTCAAAGGGACTTTTATGTAAAATTAGACGCCCGATTTGATGGCGTACTCAGAATTCCGAAAAAACGTATTTTTCATCGAAAAAAACACTAAAAAAGTTTTAAAAATTCTCCCATTTTCCGTTACTCGACTGTAAAAAAATTTGGAACATGTCATTTTATGGGAAATTTAATGCACTTTTCGAATCTACATTGTCCCAGAAGGGTCATTTTTTCATTTAGAACAAAATTTTTCATTTTAAAATTTCGTGTTTTTTCTAACTTTGCAGGGTTATTTTTTAGAGTGTAACAATGTTCTACAAAGTTGTAGAGCAGACAATTACAAAAATTTTGATATATAGACATAAGGGGTTTGCTTATAAACATCACGAGTTATCGCGATTTTACGAAAAAAAGTTTTGAAAAAGTTACTTTTTGCGTTTCTCTTTGTTTCGTCGTCCATGTCTGTCGCGGGTGACCATGAACGGCCATGATCGATGACGACCAACATTTTCTAACTTTTTTTCGTAAAATCGCGATAACTCGTGATGTTTATAAGCAAATCCCTTATGTCTATATATCAAAATTTTTGTAAATGTCTGCTCTACAACTTTGTAGAACATTGTTACACTCTAAAAAATAACCCTGCAAAGTTAGAAAAAACACGAAATTTTAAAATGAAAAATTTTGTTCTAAATGAAAAAATGACCCTTCTGGGACAATGTAGATTCGAAAAGTGCATTAAATTTCCCATAAAATGACATGTTCCAAATTTTTTTACAGTCGAGTAACGGAAAATGGGAGAATTTTTAAAACTTTTTTAGTGTTTTTTTCGATGAAAAATACGTTTTTTCGGAATTCAGAGTACGCCATCAAATCGGGCGTCTAATTTTACATAAAAGTTCCTTTGACACCGAACTTCTATCTCATTACCGTTTTAGGCTGTAAATTATTGAAAAACACCTCTTTTTTCGCATGTTCAAAAATGGAAGGGGTCGTACCACCCCTCCGTCACGAGATATCAAAAAACGGACCTCGGATTCGTGATCAGGGACAAAAGTTACCCCTTAGGACAAAGTTTCACGCAAATCGAAGAGGGGTCGGGGCAACTGCTGTGTGAGTTGGCGGAGAATTACCCATTTGAAATTTTTCTTTCATTTTTAGATTAAATAATCATATTTTACTAAAAAAATATCGTTTTTACTAAAAAAATATCGTTTTTACTAAAAAAATACTTAGATGATAAACAGTAAATTTTCATAATATCGCTATATTTTGCATGGATTTTTTTTTAACAATTGTGTATCAGTTTTTAAGTACTTTTATGTATTTATTTCCCAATAAAATATGTTGTTGCAGCAATTCGTATTTTTTTTTCCATACGAAAAATCCATATGGTACACTTGCCCCACCTGAACAATATTTTTTAAAATCTCTCAACAAAAATAACCAAAAGTTAAATCATACTTTACAATAGGTGCAAGTCATTGGTAGGGACACTACTGATTTAGAAAAAAAAGCATTTTGATAAAATGAGCCATAAAACGAACCCGAAGCCTTATTTTGTACTTTCCAAATATTATAAGAATACAAAGGTTTTGAAAACAAAAATCTTCATTAAATCTTATGCGTTTACGTCGTTTTGGCGGTTATGTGGTAGTAGAATCAGCTAATTGCATTGCTAGCAACAATTCCTCATACTGGAAATAATCAAAATTGTAAAAATTACGGCCGTATCAGCGATTGTTCTTCTTGCCCCATATGGTCGTCTTCCCCACTTGCCCCTATGGTTTGGTGGAACTCCTAAGGAACTGTCAAATCGTCAAAAAATAAAAATATTCTTATACAGTTCAGACTTTATCCGAAGGCCTTGAAAAATTTTCAATTCCGATATCCGAATCGAATCAGGAATTTTTCTGGTACTTTTGTACCCGAGGCTCTCCGATTTCAATGAAACTTTGTAGACATGTTATCCTAGGCCTATATAAGCCATTTTTGTGTATATGAAGCCAATTGTACTTTAAAATGACATTTGAGAAGGGCGTATGTTATTTAGATATTTTTGTATTCTGTAATTTAAAATGACTGTACACTCAACCCTCGGTGGTTGGTCACTTTTTCGTTTAACATTTTTTTAGTTGGTACCCCGTTGGTTGGGCAAAGTCAAACTAAAAAATGACGAACTGTCACTTTTTACGCGGCGCTCACCCACACTATCAAAACAAACTTTTTGTAGTGTGTGTGAACTCCGTGTAAAAGGGGTGTCAAACTAAAAAGTGACCCCGTTCGTTTGACAACGGTTGGTGTCAAACCAACGAGGTTTGAGTGTATCTTGAAGGCGTTGCATCGTACCAAAAAGTGGTCAAAGACAAACTTGTAGAAAATTGAACGGGTTTTCTGAAAAAAAAAATACACGCCTAAAAGTTAAATTTTAAGGTTAAGTCACGATTTTTTTCGTTCAAAATTTTTGAGAAAATAGCCTAAAATATGACAAAAAGACTCACGAAAAATGCAGGTCTCTCCTAAAAAAATACAAAAATCATTTACTAAAACTGATTTTTTGAAAAGTGGTCTAAACGTCAAAATTTTCAAAAACCGTTAGTGGGAATCGATTCTGCAGACAATTTTACATAAAAGTCTCCATATTGACCATTATCCCAAGTCCAATCCTTGCGAAGTTACAGCGGTTTTAAAAATAAAATGTAGAAAAAACAGTTTTTTTTTGTGATTTTTGTCATTTTTTATATGACGGACTTGATTTTTCAGTCTCGAAAATATTTTTAACGGAAAGCTCGTCCAATTTCCCATAAGTGTGCTTTTGACAGCTTTTCAGTTGGGCTTGCAGATATTAGCATAATTACACTGCTCATAACTGAAAACAGAATATTTTTTTCAGAGTGGTAGAAATCTGGATACTAAATCATCTTACGTAAATATTAAAACGAGTCAAATTAAAATGCTGTCAAAGGCAAACTTAGGGAAATTGGACGAGCTTTCCGTTAAACATATTTTCGAGACTGAAAAATCAAGCCTGTCATAAAGAAAATGACAAAAACCACAAAAAAAACAGTTTTTTCTACATTTTATTTTTAAAGCCGCTGTAACTTCGCAAGGATTTGACTTGGGCTAATGGTCAATATGGAGACTTTTATGTAAAATTGTTCCGAGAATCGATTCCCACTACCGGTTTTTGAAAATTTTGACGTTTAGATCACTTTTCAAAAAAAAAACAGTTTTAGTAATTGATTTTTGTATTTTTTTAGGAGAGGCATACCATCCTGCATTTTTCGTGAGTCTTTTTGTCACATTTAAGGCTATTTCCTCAAAAATTTTGAACGAAAAAAATCGTGGCTTCACCTAAAAATTTAACTTTTAAACATAAAAATTGAAAAATCCCATAGAAGTGGCGTGTATTTTTGTTTCAGTGTTTTTTTTTTTTTTTTTTTCAAAAAGCTCGTCCAATTTCCTTCAAGTTTGTCTTTGACCACTTTGTGATACGACGCAACGGCTTCGAGATACAGTCATTTTTAAATTGCAAAATACAAACATATTTAAATACCTTAGGCCCTTCTCAAATTTTCGAGTACTATTGGCTCCATATACACAAAAATGGCTTATATAGGCCTAGGATAACATTTCTACAAAGTTTCATTGAAATTGGAGAGGGTCGGGTACAAAAGTACCAGAAAAATTCCTGATTTGAGCTGGAATTGCTCTGTCTTATTTTTAATTGTTGAGCTTAAGTATGACCTAGAGCGTCCAATTTCCCGGGGTTACAAAATTCCCGGGAAACGGGAAATTTTCAACAAATTTCCTGGGAAATCCCGGGAAATTTGAAATTTAACGAAAATTATTTTAATCTTGTATCTGATTAATCTTTTGCAACGAAATTGCATAGAACAGCAACTTTAATGGTCAAAATGAGTGTGAGGATCAATTAATGGCTTGACTGCTTGTAAAAAATCCAGCAACTTTGAGAAAATATATCAACTTTCTAATTTTTAAATCTTTCACATCGTCCCAAATGAAAGAAAATATTATTAGTATTTGTGTTGAAAAGGATTTTTTCAAATCAAAGTGTTTGGACAGTGAAAATCTATGCTTCACAACCATAAAATTGCTTTTAAATTTGTCTCAGTGACCATAAAGTTAAAATTAAAAAAATCAAAAAATTTAACTTGTGAATAAATAAATAATCATTGAATTTACCTTAAAAATCTAATTTCTAGCGCTTTTTAACTTGAAACACTAGTTTTAATCTTGAAAATTTTATACGAAGTTGTTTTTTAATGGTTTTTCATGGTTTTATGATATGATTTGAGTTATATGGTATTCAGCCTAATAAACCAATTAGATTAAACCTCTTACGCCCTTGGTAGCTCACGTGCTTCATAAATTTATAACTTCAATCTGTAATTTCTCGAATACTTAGAAACAAATTCTTCTCACACAAACCTTTTTTAAAAATTTAATTATATCAGTTCAATTTCCATCCAACATGTTCAAGGTAAAAAAAAGTCAAACAAATATCAATGTTGATCTTGGCCGGAAGATGTAAATATCTTATTTTCAAATGATATTACAAAAAGAAAACATTAAAAAAGGTTGTCAAAAATAAAATAGTTTATATTCATTCCATAACAACGTAAGTTTTGTTGTCCAACATATAAGCAAACAATATTCCTAGTGGTGAATGCTTCAGAAATAAATATTACCTGAATTAAACCTTGACATGAAATTTACAGACAAGCTGATAAGTTCAATATGAACAGTAGATAAAAATAAATAAAATCAAATCAGGTTCTCCAATTATTATTTTTTGTATAATTTCAAAACATTGGTGCCAAAAAGGTAGGAAAATGTATACTTCTGCTTGTATTTCGGGAATTCCCGGGAAATTCACAAATTTCCCGGGAAACGGGAAATATTTTTTCCGGGAAATCCCGGGAATTCCCGGGAATTTTTTTCCCCCTAGATGGCGGCCAAAATGGCGATGATAAAGTATAGAAAAATTGCATTTTTTAATGTTTAAGGCAATCAAACATTCAAATTTAACTAAAATGGGGTCGCAGAATACGAATTTGATGCTGTAAGCAAGAAAATGAAAAATAGCGACCCAAACCCGTCTCTAGACGGGCTTTTTTTCCTTTTCAAACTACGAGATTCATTTATTTTCATTTTTAAACTTCGATTTGAAAAATCGCCAAAATTCAATTTTCAACCAATTCTTGATCTTTTTTTTTTCAATCAATTCTTGATCTTGAATGGCAGCATTGGAAACATGAAATCTTAAAATTTTTGAAAAATTTAAGGTTGGAAGTTTTACTTGCTTTATGTCATTTTGAAAATGTTTTTAAAAATGGCAATTTTTTAGATGTCAACTTGGGCTGTATTTTTTCTAACATTTACTATATTTTAAGTAAAAAGAAGTATGCAGTAATTTTTCTAGTGTTCCAGACTACGCCTCTGTTGGTCGGTGTTATTATTCAAAAAATTGTCCAATGATTCTTAAGTTAAAATCATAAATTAGTTCAACGATGCCTAAAAATGATTAGCAGGAAATTTAAATTGACTTTAACATAAATCTTCCCTTTTCCAAAATTGACAGGGGGGCATAATTTTGTAAAATATTGGCAACGGCTTTTGAATTTTAAATTTAAAAAATTTGTTACAGTCATATTACTGTCAGTTTTTTTTTTATTTAAAATATCAGTACCTTCATGAAAATGTAAATCATAATTTGAAATTTACAAAAAGCTCTTAAATGCCCTATTCGTTTTAAAATACTATTTCTGATTTTTCGAGGCAATTCTTAAAAATGAATATTAATACGTTATTAAGATCAAGTAAACCAAATCAAATGTCTGTGGTTATGGCTTGATAATAATTTAAATTTTGCTCTAAGTTTGGTGAATTTTCTCAAACTTTTCTTATCCTATATTCAACTTATGACTACAAGGTTTTTCCCCCATTTCATTCCCTTACTCTCATCATTATTGTGAAAATCGTTTGTAAACGCTTCGCGAGCAACTCAGAAGTCCCTCGAGGGGTTGGGGCCTGCCTGTCCTGTTCCAGGTTCCAGGTCTGCCCATTCGGCTGGCTCCAGGCCAACTCCGAAACCCGCGCGACGTTCGTTCGTTCGTTCATTTCATTTCATTTCGAGCCCGGCGCAAAAACACCACTCTAAAAGTCACGTACCGAGATAAATATGAGTAATCGTTTTTCGTTTCAAAATTCACATAATAACGACTTTAAGTCCCGCTCGTCTTTTTTTTCGTTCGTTCAGAATTGTTTTTATCGGCAAACGAACGAGAAAAAAAAAAAGCGGAATCCCTTTTTCGCCATTTCCGATGGCATCATGATCATCATCATCACATAAAATTGGCCACGTTCAGCCATTTCTGATTTCGGAACCAAGTCTCCTCGCCAGAGTCGTCGTCGATTGCAGTGCAAATGCTATTAATAAAAGATAATTTTTCGACGGCGTGGTTTTGTCTGTTCGTTTTTTTTCTCAATTCCCTCCGTGCTTTTGATGCATAAATTTTCACCGTGTCCTGTCGGGTCGATTCGGTGCTCGTACCTACACTTCTCTCCAGAAATTGGCGAATAAATTGCGAGCAATAATAAAAACATTTTTTTGTTGTTTTAGTTTCAGTTTCGAAATGCACCCTCTCTGTTGGGAGTGACTCAGTTTCGGGATGCAGACTTGGGCGTTCCAAATCCGAGGTTCAAAATTGATAGGAAGTTAGTGCAGAACATGTTTTTCTTATTCTATTAGGTAGGAAAATCGTACAAAATTTGATCATTTAATGATTCATGAAAAAGTATAAAAATTTGAACATCTGACAATGTTTTTGTCATCCTGGTCATGTCCGTCACATAACCACCAACATATTTTTTTTAATTATCAATTGTTATACTGGAAAGCATTGTAGTTTTAGTTCAATTTCAAGCTTTTTTTATTTTTCTTTCTTAGTAATCGTGCTATCTTGTCGCATGTCGATTTCTGGCTAAAATGTATTCGAGACTTTGGGCAGCTATGAACGCCTCAGCTTTGCCCTTCACAGGTTCCAAAACCCGTAAAACTCCCATGTAGTTGTGCCACTCTTCATAGAAAATGAAGTTCCGAATCGAATCGTACTATTTTGACACACCCTGCAAATACGACAACCTGTCCAAGGGAATTTTTGTAGTGGCAATTTTGTCACACGTGCGTGTACGTTTACATTTTTACAATTTTGATTATAACTCGAGACAAATTCAACCAAATTTCGGGATAATTCAAATAACACTTAGCTAAACAAATGTTTGTTCATTCAACGTCAAACATAAAAAAAAATCTCGGGACGACTAAAAACTGACTGACGACAAGAAAGCATGGATGCTAAAATTTCATTGCACTTTATTGTTTTAAACGTTTTATTCTGAACTTTCAAGCAACAAGAGCCTTTGGTTTCTTTAAGATATGATTCTAAAATAATAGGGATGTTCAAAATGCTTCGAAAATTCCCCTTTTATTGTAAAATTAAGTTTGAAGTCAAAAAGTATTTCTGTGATTATTTAATAAATTGCACCTTTTTCAATTTAAGCCATTCAAGGTTAATTTTGTTAAGTGAGGTTTTGTTAGTGAAGTTTTTTAATATGTTTATACCAATGCAAATAGTTTTCAAAGTTTTTGTCGAGGAACAATGAAAAAAAAAATTATAATTGAAATAGCAAACCAGATTTTTTACCAAAATTGCAGATATTTTTGAATTTATTCTAACATGCTTAAAAATGACTCTAAATCCAGAAAAATGCAATTTAAATTGATTTCAGTTGATTGCAATTACAATTCCGTTGAAAGTTGAAACTTTTTTATTTGTAGATTTTGTAAATGTTGGCTATTTTATTAATTTGATAATTTTAATCAACTTGATAAATTAGTTAAATATGTTGAATTTGTAATTTTTATTATCAAAGATTTTTAATTTTATATTTGTTAGTTTTGTAAATCAAGTTAAGTTTGTAAATATTTATAAATTTAATTATTTTTGTTTAACCTTGATAATATCGAAAATATTGTAATTTTAGATAGTTTAGCACATTCACCTAAATTTAGTTTCGCTAGTTATTTTTGTTCTAGTTGATTCAGAGATTTTTTTTATTTTGTTAAATTTGTTACTTTTATTCGTTGATTTAGTAAATTTGTTCAATTGAAAAAAAGAAATTTTTATTTAATTTGTAAATTAAGTTAATTGAGTATATTTTGTAAATTCGGTTATTTCAGTAAATTTAGTAAATTTAGTAAATTTAGTAAATTTAGTAAATTTAGTAAATTTAGTAAATTTAGTAAATTTAGTAAATTTAGTAAATTTAGTAAATTTAGTAAATTTAGTAAATTTAGTAAATTTAGTAAATTTAGTAAATTTAGTAAATTTAGTAAATTTAGTAAATTTAGTAAATTTAGTAAATTTAGTAAATTTAGTAAATTTAGTAAATTTAGTAAATTTAGTAAACTAAGTAAATTTAGTAAATTTAGTAAATTTAGTAAATTTAGTAAATTGAGTAAATTTAGTAAATTTAATAAATTTAGTAAATTTAATAAATTTAGTAAATTTAATAAATTTAGTAAATTTAGTAAATTTAGTAAATAAAGTAAATTTTGTAAATTTAGTAAATTTAGTAAATTTAGTAAGTTTAGTAAATTCTGTAAATTTAGAAAATTTAGCAAATTTAGTAAATTTAGTGAATTCAGAAAAAATACAATTTAAATTGATTTCAGTTCATTGCAATTACATTTCCGCTGAAAGTTAAAACTTTTTTATTTGTAGATTTTGTAAATGTTGGCTATTTTATTAATTTGATAATTTTAATCAACTTGATAATTTAGTAAAATATGTTGAATTTGCAATTTTTACAGATTTTTAATTTTATATTTATTACTGTTGTAAATCAAGTTGAGTTTGTAAATATTTTTAAATTTAATTATTTTTATTCAACCTTGATAATATCGAAAATATTGTAATTTTAGATAGTTTAGCACATTCTTCGAAGTTTAGTTTTGCTAGTTATTTTTGTTTTTGTTCTAGTTGATTCAGCGAACTATGTTCAATAAGTTTTTTTTTATTTTGTTAAATTTGTCACTTTTATTCGTTGATATAGTAAATTTGTTCAATTTAAAAAAAGTTCAGTTTAATTTAATTTGTAAATTAAGTTAATTTGTTGTATTTTGTAAATTCTGTTATTTCAATAAATTTAGTAAATTTAGTAAATTTAGTAAATTTAGTAAATTTAGTTAATTTAGTAAATCTAGTATATTTCGTAAATCTAGTAAATTCAGTAAATTAAGTAAATTTGATAAATTTAGTAAATTTAGTAAATTTAGTAAATTAAGTAAATTTAGTAAATTAAGTAAATTTAGTAAATTTAGTAAATTTAGTAAACTAAGTAAATTTAGTAAATTTAGTAAATTTAGTAAATTTAGTAAATTTAGTAAATTTAGTAAATTAAATAAATTTTGTAAATTTAGTAAATTAAGTAAATTTAGTAAATTTAGTAAATTTAGTAAATTTAGTAAGTTTAGTAAATTCTGTAAATTTAGAAAATTTAGTAAATTTAGTAAATTTAGTGAATTCAGAAAAAATACAATTTAAATTGATTTCAGTTCGTTGCAATTACATTTCCGCTGAAAGTTAAAACTTTTTTATTTGTAGATTTTGTAAATGTTGGCTATTTTATTAATTTGAATATTTTTTTCAACTTGATAATTTAGTAAAATATGTTGAATTTGCAATTTTTACAGATTTTTAATTTTATATTTATTACTGTTGTAAATCAAGTTGAGTTTGTAAATATTTTTAAATTTAATTATTTTTATTCAACCTTGATAATATCGAAAATATTGTAATTTTAGATAGTTTAGCACATTCTTCGAAGTTTAGTTTTGCTAGTTATTTTTGTTTTTGTTCTAGTTGATTCAGCGAACTATGTTCAATAAGTTTTTTTTTATTTTGTTAAATTTGTCACTTTTATTCGTTGATATAGTAAATTTGTTCAATTTAAAAAAAGTTCAGTTTAATTTAATTTATAAATTAAGTTAATTTGTTTTATTTTGTAAATTCTGTTATTTCAATAAATTTAGTAAATTTAGTAAATTTAGTAAATTTAGTAAATTTAGTTAATTTAGAAAATTTAGTAAATTTAGTAAATTTAGTAAATTTAGTAAATTTAGTAAATTTAGTAAATTTAGTAAATTTAGTAAATTTAGTAAATTTAGTAAATTTGATTAATTTAGTAAATTTAGTAAATTTAGTAAATTTAGTAAATTTAGTAAATTTAGTAAATTAAGTAAATTTAGTAAATTTAGTAAATTTAGTAAATTCAGTAAATTCAGTAAATTTAGTAAATTTAGTAAATTTAGTAAATTAAGTAAATTTAGTAAATTTAGTAAATTTAGTAAATTTAGTAAATTTAGTAAATTTAGTAAATTTAGTAAATTAAGTAAATTTAGTAAATTTAGTAAATTGAGTAAATTTAGTAAATTTAATAAATTTAGTAAATTTAATAAATTTAGTAAATTTAGTAAATTTAGTAAATTTAGTAAATATAGTAAATTTAGTAAATTTAGTAAATTTAGTAAATTTAGTAAATTTAGTAAATTTAGTAAATTTTGTAAATTTAGTAAATTTAGTAAATTTTGTAAATTTAGTAAATTTTGTAAATTTACTAAATTTACTAAATTTACTAAATTTACTAAATTTACTAAATTTACTGAAATAAATTTAGTAAATTTAATAAATTTAGTAAATACAATAAATTTAGTAAATTTAGTAAAGTTAGTAAATTAAGTAAATTAAGTAAATTTAGTAAATTTAGTAAATTTAGTAAATTTAGTAAATTTAGTAAATTTAGTAAATTTAGTAAATTAAGTAAATTAAGTAAATTGAGTAAATTTAGTAAATTTAGTAAATTTAGATAGTTTAGCACATTCTTCGAAGTTATGTTTTGCTAGTAATTTTTGTTTTTGTTCTAGTTGATTCAGCGAACTATGTTCAATAAGTTTTTTTTATTTTGTTAAATTTGTCACTTTTATTCGTTGATATAGTAAATTTGTTCAATTTAAAAAAAAGGTCAGTTTAATTTAATTTGTAAATTAAGTTAATTTGTTGTATTTTGTAAATTCTGTTATTTCAATAAATTTAGTAAATTTAGTAAATTTAGTAAATTTAGTAAATTTAGTAAATTTAGTAAATTTAGTAAATTTAGTAAATTTAGTAAATTTAGTAAATTTAGTAAATTTAGTAAATTTAGTAAATTTAGTTAATTTAGTAAATTTAGTTAATTTAGTAAATTTAGTAAATTTAGTAAATTTAGTGAATTTAGTAAATTTAGTAAATTTAGTAAATTTAGTAAATTTAGTAAATTTAGTAAATTTAGTAAATTTAGTAAATTTAGTAAATTTAGTAAATTTAGTAAATTTAGTAAATTTAGTAAATTTAGTAAATTTAGTAAATTTAGTAAATTTAGTAAATTTAGTAAATTTAGTAAATTTAGTAAATTTAGTAAATTTAGTAAATTTAGTAAATTTAGTAAATTTAGTAAATTTAGTAAATTTAGTAAATTTAGTAAATTTAGTAAATTTAGTAAATTTAGTAAATTTAGTAAATTTAGTAAATTTAGTAAATTTAGTAAATTTAGTAAATTTATTAAATTTAGTAAATTTAGTAAATTTAGTAAATTTAGTAAATTTAGTAAATTTAGTAAATTTAGTAAATTTAGTAAATTTACTAAATTTACTAAATTTGGTAAATTTAGTAAATTTAGTAAATTTAGTAAATTTAGTAAATTAAGTAAATTTAGTGAATTCAGTTAATTTAGTAAATTAGTTAATTTAGTAAATTTGGTAAATGTAGTCAATTAAGTTTACTAAATTTAAATTTAAAAAAAATTACTAAATTTTAAAAAAATAGTATATTTAGTAAATTTAGTAAATTTAATGAATTAAGATAATTTAGTAAGATTAGTGAATTTAGTAAAATCAATAAATTAAGTTAATGTAATTTGTTAATTATGTTAATTTTGTTAATTTTGTTTATTTTGTTAATTTTGTTAATTTTGTTAATTTTGCTATTTTGTTAATTTTGTTAATTTTGTTAATTTTGTTAATTTTGTTAATTTTGTTAATTTTATTAATTTTGTTAATTTTGTTAATTTTGTTGATTTTGTTAATTTTGTTAATTTTGTTAATTTTGTTAATTTTGTTTGCCGTTTTTGATATTTTCTTTTATTTTGAAGTTACAATGATTTAATGGGTTAACCGATACAGAATTTTATTAAACTTTCTATAATTTGTGATAAGCTTAACTTATTGCGCTGAAAAAGCTCTTATTTTCAAGAAATGTTTAAAAATTTTGTCAGGTGACTAAATCTCAAAGCAAAACGTTATTCCTTCATAACTCTGTTACGAGGCTTTTGTTCGGTCTCAAAAATCGATTCTAAGCTTTCCGCCATCCAACAAACAAAAAAAACCCCTCCAACCGACCGGAAATCGTCCCAAAATGGCGGCGCTCCTCTCCGCGGTGATGATGACAGTCCAAGCCATTCTTTTTTTCGCGCTTCTTTTTGAATGGCGCCGCGCGGTGCAAATTTCATTGATTGTTGGTTTTGTTTTCTGCGAAATTTGCGAAAACAGCAAAAGGCTCCGCAAGCTGCTATTTTCATGAGTGAATGAATTGAATGGCGTCGTCCTCGTGGTCCTGGTTTTTAGACACCGGAAATCGAATTAGTCTGACGTTTTGGGGCGGTTCAAGTTTGGTGCGCTTTGAGCTTTGTGTGACGATGTCGAGATTGGGTTTTATTCGAGGTCAGTCAGGATGAAAATCGATATTTAAGGGGGGAGGAAATGATTCAGGAAGGAAAAAACTAACCGTCAATCAATTTTAACAGCAAAAAATCAACCTACAAAGCGCATCAAATTATGATCGATAAAGTGCATTAATTGCGGCAAAGAAAGCCTAATTATTGCATCACCGACTGTACCAAAATCGCGTAAAATTGCAACAAAAGGCCCGTAAACACGACTCAAAAAAAAAGAACAGTGAAATGTACCATACTATGTTTTCCAGGAAACGATCATCACGACAAACTCATGTGCGCACCGAGACTGTGCGAAGTCGATTAAGGTAGACAACTCCACCCCCACTCACACAACCCACTTAACTGTTTTACATTGTTTTGGCGCGGAAATTCCTGCGCTAATAGTTGGTTAGTAGTACGGAAAATCGCTTCGTGGCGAAAAACAATGAAAATCGAAAAGTGAATTAAACCACGTTTATGAGCGTTACAAAGAAGAAAGAGGAAAACATGCGCGATCGAAGCATGCCGCGATCGTGACGATGACGACGTGGGTGTGACTTAACCCTTAAGGGGACCTTAGGCCTTAAGAATATTGAATATCTTTTATCTTTTTCATCAAATTTCAAAGTTAAGCTTGGGTGTTTTTTGTCAAAATTTTGGCTTCAAAAAAATAATTTGATTTTTTAGGAAACTACTAAATCTTTATATCAATACTTTTCAAAACTTGTGAGCAATTCCATGCCAAATAGGGAATCGGTTGTACCCGACCCTCTCCGATTTCAATGAAACTTTGTAGACATGTTATCCTACGCTTATATAAGCCATTTTTGTGTATATGGAGCCAGTTCCACTCGATAATGACATTTGAGAAGGGCGTAAGTGTTTTAAATATTTTTGTAACTCGGAATTTAAATATTTCTGTATTTCGAAGCCGTTGCATCGTATCCAAAAGTGGTCAAAGACAAACTTGTAGGAAATTTTACGGGCTTTTCGATAAAAATACACTGAAAGAAAAAAACACCCAACTTTTATGAGATTTTTTGATTTTTAAGTTTAAAAGTCAAATTTGAGGGGGAGCCCACGATTTTTTTTCGTTCAAAATTTTTGTGAAGATAGCCTAAGATGTTACAAAAAGACTCACGAAAAATGCAGGATGGAGCAACTCACCTAAAAAAATACAAAAATCATTTACTGAAACTGTTTTTTTGAAAAGTGCTCTAAACGTCAAAATTTTCAAGAGCCGAATACGGGAATCGATTCTCCAGACAATTTTACATAAAAGTCTCCATATTGACCATTGTCCTAAGTCCAATCCTTGTGAAGTTACAGCGGTTTTAAAAATAAAAATGTAGAAAAAATAGGTTTTTTGATGGGTTTTGGCAATTTCTATATGACAGACTTGATTTTTCAGTCTCGTAAATATTTTTACCGGAAAGCTCGTCCAATTTCCCATAAGTTTGTCTTTGACCACATTTCAATTGGATGTATGGGCTTACAGATATAAGCTAATTTACTATCCAGGTTACTATACTACACTGAAAAAATATGATGTTTTCAATTATGAGCAATGTAATTAGCTTATATCTGCAAGCTCATACATCCAATTTAAATGTGGTCAAAGACAAACTTATGGGAAATTTGACGAGCTTTCCGGTAAAAATATTTACGAGACTGAAAAATTAAGTCTGTCATATAGAAATTGCCAAAAACCATCAAAAAACCTATTTTTTTCAACATTTTTATTTTTAAAACCGCTGTAACTTCACAAGGATTGGACTTAGGACAATGGTCAATATGGAGACTTTTATGTAAAATTGTCTGGAGAATCGATTCCCGTATTCGGCTCTTGAAAATTTTGACGTTTAGAGCACTTTTCAAAAAAACAGTTTCAGTAAATGATTTTTGTATTTTTTTAGGTGAGTTGCTCCATCCTGCATTTTTCGTGAGTCTTTTTGTAACATCTTAGGCTATCTTCACAAAAATTTTGAACGAAAAAAAATCGTGGGCTCCCCCTCAAATTTGACATTTAAACTTAAAAATCAAAAAATCTCATAAAAGTTGGGTGTTTTTTTCTTTCAGTGTATTTTTATCGAAAAGCCCGTCAAATTTCCTAAAAGTTTGTCTTTGACCACTTTTTGATACGATGCAACGGCTTCGAGATACAGAAATATTTAAATTCCGAATTACAAAAATATTTAAAACACTTACGCTGCCCCTGATCGCATAAATGTCCCATATGCATTTTCATCGATTTCGAGTTATTTATGCTGTTTGGTTCAAAATTGTGTGCTCTTTCGAAAGAGCCTATAACATCCAGTACTTTGTTCTAGATATTAGGAGGAAACCCAGCTTTTTCGCGAAAATTTAACACGTAGCCTTATGTATGGGACAAACTTCAAATGCGTTTTTCTCAGCTTGCTGTTTTTGCATATGGGACATTTATGCGAACATGGGCAGTACGCCCTTCTCAAATGTCATTATCGTGTGGAACTGGCTCCATATACACAAAAATGGCTTATATAAGCGTAGGATAACATGTCTACAAAGTTTCATTGAAATCGGAGAGGGTCGAGAAAAAAGTACCTGAAAAATTCCTGTTTTGGGCTGGAATTGCTCTTGTCAAAACTAATAGGAAGTTCATCAATCTTTTCGGATCATTTCTACTCGTGCATAGAAACAGCAATTATCGCTCTTGTCTAATGCTTGGCCCAAGTAACTCATCATACTCGTAATGAAAACAAAGAAGAAAAAAAGTCTAAAGAAAAACTAACCTGCAAAAATATATTATACCTGTAACAACTTTGTATGCTCGGAATCGAACGAGAAGAGTAGCCCATTCAAAACTCTTGAGAGTGCAAACAGCTCTAGCAGCAACAAAAACAGCAAAAAAAGAGATGCAGTTCCTTGTAGGAAATAATTAACCTACTAAGTGAATTTGATTATTCGCAACAGTAGCTTCCCAAAACGCGCAACAGCAAAAAAATATGAGCCACCACACACAATACCTTTTTTTGCTTAGGGAGAGGGGGAAATGTCTGCACACGTCTTGGTCACAGACAAATGGAGAGACTCGTAAAGCTTGTTTTAAGCCTAAACATTTCTAGTAGTCATTCTGAAGCAAGTTGCAGTTTAGCTCCCATGTTCCACTCGCAATATCTCGTTAACTATTGGTTTGATTTTCAATGTTAAAGAAATAAACTCTTGTGAATTGTGTTGCTCTTTTCGATATTTGTTTTGCAAAATTTCTCAATGTTGAACATAAGTGTTTTATCCCTTTCAAAATGTTACTCTTGATTCTAAGAATTCGAAATTATATTTTTGAAATTCCGCTGTGAAACTGTCAGCATTTCCTGTCCTTCTGGAGAAACAAAAACGGCCTACTTTTCCCTACCAAAAATAACAGAATGGAAAAATTAATACCTTTCAATACCAGTGCTGAAAAGTTGCACTTTGGGTGCTGTAACGTTGAACTTTTCAATACTAGTATCGAAAGGTAACTGTCCACGCACTGGACACAAGTTTCGGCCGTCCCGGATCACCGACGGCCTGTGTCCCCAAACTTCACTTCCCCCAGAACCTTCCTTTTCCTTGCATGAACTTCCTTCACTCCTGCTGCATGTTCCGTCCTTTTACTTTCCTTAATTCCACTCTCCTTGCATGCTCCTTCCCGTACTAATCACTCCCGCACGTACTAACTTAGACTTTCGGACTTGGTTTAAGTAAAATTGCCGCTTTTACTGTGACGCGAACTGAACTCCGCGATGGTTCGTATTAGACTTAAGTTTTATTGCTCGTTATGCCATTGTTTACATCTGTTGTTATGGTTGTTATGCTGCGCCGAGATGACAGATCTCGCGTAGCAGTGGTGCTGGTTTTGGGGGTTTGCGAATGTCTGTACAATTTGTGTCGTTTTATCTGTAGGTATTTACATGTTTGGTGTAGGGTTTACAAGGTGATATGTTGTGTGTTTGTGTGTTTGCATGTAATTTGTGTGTGTTTTACAGATGGGTTAGGTAACTAGGGTAACTACACTTATTATTGTCTATGGTTAGTTGTCAGGGTTACAAAACATCAAATTTCATTACAAAACAGTCACTTGGAATTTGACAGTAAAATTTTTCAATATTTGTTAAACACATGGATGTTTGGCGTGAAATTCCATTCAAGAAGCGTTTTTTTCGGAATTGCAAAAATGCTGTAAGCAACTCGTTGCAATACTTGATGTTTTTCAGCACTCGTCGTATTTATCCAACTCTATTATACTACTAGTGTAAGTACTCTATAACTACTATTATAGAGGAGAGCAGAAAACTTCACAACAGTTTCATTTGAATGCTGAAAGTTGATTTGAAAATTGAGGTCTAATTTGGTGACACCGAAAATATTTTTTTTTAGCAAAGTAAAAAACTAAAATGTAGGAAATTTCCCCAACATTTTGAAACAAAAATGCAAATGTATTTACAACATATCGAAATCAGGGGTAACATTGGGTCTGGGGGGTGATATTGGGTCTTACAAAAATGCTGAAATTTGTATGACCCAATCTGACCCCCAAGACCCAATGTCACCCCTGATGACGGATGGATGGATATTTTTCGAAAAAATGTCACATTAAAATAAATATTATAACATGAATGGAGCACATTGTCAAAAAAATGTTTAAAATCAATTTGATTAGCCCCCCCCCCCCCCACCCTCTCTTCAAATCGGTCCGAAAAATCTGAAAGCAAATTTTTTTTAAAGAACTTCAATATTTTTTTTTGAATTTCGTTGTTCAGCTCTGCAACAAAGTTTTCGTTTCCACAAAAAAAAAATGTCGCCAATACACCCCTACTTCGACTTTGGCCAGAGTCGAGGGACATAAACTTCAAAAAATATTTGCAACGGTTTTCAATGTATAAATATGTACTCAAAATTATTCACAATTTTGTTCGTATTTTTTCGAAAATACTCAAATTTTAATAATTTGCAATAGGGTTTCAAACGAAGCAAAATTTTGTATTTTTTCACGTTATCAATGAAATTTTGCAAAATACTAAAATTTTAACAAAATAGCGTATTTTTTCGAAAGGACCGTGGTGTAGGGGTAAGCGTGATTGCCTCTCACCCAGTCGGCCTGGGTTCGATCCCAGACGGTCCCGGTGGCATTTTTCGAGACGAGATTTGTCTGATCACGCCTTCCGTCGGAAGGGAAGTAAATGTTGGTCCCGGACTAACCTAAAAAAAGGTAAGGTCGTTAGCTCAGTCCAGGTGTAGGAGTCGTCTCCCTGGGTCCTGCCTCGGTGGAGTCGCTGGTAGGCAGTTGGACTAACAATCCAAAGGTCGTCAGTTCGAATCCCGGGGTGGATGGAAGCTAAGGTGTAAAAAGAGGTTTGCAATTGCCTCAACAATCAAGCCTTCGGACACCTAGTGTCGAGTAGGAATCTCGCAATCGAGAACGCCAAGGCAATGCTGTAGAGCGAATAATTTGATTTGATTTTTCAAATTTTTCTAATTTGCAATACTGGTATCAAACGAAACAAAATTTCGTATGCTTTTTCACTTTATAGGAGGTTTTTTTTTAGAAAAAAACTAAAGTATTCACTAATTACCGTCTTTTTTTTCGAAAACACTCAAATTTTCAAAAATTGCAACATGGGTTCAAAAATTGCAAATTTGGCAACATGGGTAACAAATGTATTGAAATTTCGTATGCTTTTTCAATTGATCTTAGCTCTTTTGGAAAATGTTAAAAAAAATTTACAAATTATCGTATTTTTTCAAAAATGCTGAAACTTTTACAAATTACCGTTTTTTCACAAATATTCAAATTTTCAAAATAAACAATATGGTTATCAAACGAAACGAAATTTTGCATGCTTCATACATACATTCAAATTGTGTGTGCATTATATCAAACAAAATTTTGCGTCGTTTGATACCCACGAAACTTAATATCAAACTTTGAAAATCGAATAAATACGGTATTTTGGGTTTTTTTTTGTTTTTTTTTTTTCAAAAACTTAACTCTCGTAATGTTAAAAGCAAACGAAATTTTGCTTCATTTGATACCCATATTGCAAATTTTGAAAATTTTAGTTTTGACAAAAATACGGTATTTCGTAAAAAATGGAATTTTCAATAAAAAAAAACTCTCTAAATTTGGAAAAGCAAATCAAATTGGGCATCGTTTGATAACCTTGTTATCAGTATGTTGAGTGTTTTCGAAAAATACGGTATTTTGTGAAAATTTTAATAATTTCCAAACGTTTTCTCGACAATATCGATAGAACTATCGTTATCGCGCCCCGATAATTTTATCGTTATTTTGATTGTTTTTATAATGGAGTAAGGCCGTTGCAAATTATTTTTGAAGTTTATTTCTCTCAAAGTCAAGGGAAGGAAAAAAAAATTAAAAAAAGTCTAATAGTTTAAATTTCGAGTCATGGTTTCAACATTTTAATGAAAAAAAGTGTTTTAAAATGCATTATACACCTGTCCAGTTGTTTTGTCATCATTAGTTTCCAAAATATCGTTTTGTTTGGAAGAAAATTTCTGGAGTTTTTTTGTTTTTTGAAAAGGTCCAATAAACCAAATTTTCAATTTTTGCTTTTTGGGTGTTTTTTAACACCCCTGACTCAAGGCGGTTTCAAAAACACCCAAAAAGCAAAAACTGGAAATTTGGTTTATTGGACCTTTTAAAAAAAAAACCTCCAGATTTTATTTTTTGCGAAAAATATTTTTTTTGTGGTGCTGTACATTGGAATTTCATAAAAATTCTAAACAATTTTAAACAAGCTCCAATATGCTAAATATGATTATCAATGCAGAAAAATGCGTTTTAGATTGTTTTCAGTTAAAAATACTTCTATTTTCATGAAAATTTGAAGTTTTTTGGAAAAATATTTTTTTGCACCCTGATTTTTCAGAACAATTTAGAAGAGGGGAGGGGGGGTGACACAAACTTTGAAAAATATTTGCAACGACCTAAGTTTCAAAGCATATGTCGAGCATAAGTACAACGAAAAAATCACAAAATACCGAATTTTTTTCGAAAATACTTCAATTTTCATAATTTGTAATAAGGGTCTCGAAATTGTCTATGCTTTTCCACTTGTTTTAGAGATTTTTTTGTAAAATAATTAAAGTTTCACAAAATACCGTACTTAAATATTTTCTTTTTCACAGATAGATGCTGACTATCTGTGGCAAATCAAGACAACAACAATTTACTTCGTTTGATACCAGGGTAATTCTCCGCCAACTCACACAGCAGTTGCCCCGACCCCTCTTCGATTTGCGTGAAACTTTGTCCTAAGGGGTAACTTTTGTCCCTGATCACGAATCCGAGGTCCGTTTTTTGATATCTCGTGACGGAGGGGCGGTACGACCCACGAAATTTTAAAATGAAAAATTTTGTTCTAAATGAAAAAATGACCCTTCTGGGTCAATGTAGATTCGAAAAGTACATTAAATTTCCCATAAAATGACATGTTCCAAAATTTTTTACAGTCGAGTAACGGAAAATGGGAGAATTTTTAAAACTTTTTCAGTGTTTTTTTTTTTCGATGAAAAATACGTTTTTTCGGAATTCTGAGTACGCCATCAAATCGGGCGTCTAATTTTACATAAAAGTCCCTTTGACAACAAATTTCTATCTCATCACCGTTTCAGGCTGCAAATTATTGAAAAACACCTCTTTTTTCGCATGTTCAAAAATGGAAGGGGTCGTACCGCCCCTCCGTCACGAGATATCAAAAAACGGACCTCGGATTCGTGATCAGGGACAAAAGTTACCCCTTAGGACAAAGTCTCACGCAAATCGAAGAGGGGTCGGGGCAACTTTTCCCGATTTCGTGTGAGTTGGTAGAGAATTACCCACCATATTTTTCCGAAAATACTTAAATTTCTACTTTTCAGCACTGAAATGGATGCTGAAAAGTTTAACTTTTCATCACTTGTTTTAAAAAGTAATACATTTTTTTGATTTGAACAGTTAATTGTAAATTATAACTCCACTCAAAGAGTGTTTTTCGGAATTACAAAAAAATGCATGAAACTCGTTGCAAAACTTGATTTTTTCACCACTCGTCGTATTTATCCAACTTGGTAAAACTCCTGCTGAAAAAATCAACTCTCCTGCAACTTGAGTTTTTTTTTTGCTAAATTTTAAAACTTTTAGGATTAAAAAATATGTAAGGTTATGATACGATTATTTTCAAAAATATATTTGAATTTCTTGCAATTTAGAAGTGTAAATACCGTGTTCAAGTTACATTCATTTGAGTGCTGAAAAGTCAGAATTCGTTTTTTCTTCAGCACACGTTGTATTGATTTATTGGTATCAAGTATTTATTTAATCATCATTTTGGAAAATTTTGCAAAAACAATTAATTTTTTTATGGTTCGCATCTTTTTCAAGTCGTATCCACCTAAAAATATTTTTTGTATAAAATGTGACTACAGAAGTTATGGTCAAGAGTGACTTTGACCGATTTTTTATGTTACAAAATGAAACTGTCTGATCTTTTCGATGGAAAAAAAAATATATATATATAAAATTTAAGTTTTTTCAGACTGTTTTAAAGGTTTGAATTTCGGTGTTTTTTATAAAGTCCTAAAACAGTTTTGTTTAATTTTATTGCTAATGTTCAATGGGCTTAAACAACTCCAGATTTTTTTTGGGAAGCTTTTCAACACCCAACGATTTTCACCTCCACTGCTCTGTGATCTGCCACACTGCTCGCTGACTGATGTGCGGCGAAAAGCGCAGTGAAATGGAAAATCAGCAAAAGCAAAAGAAAGAACTATGCTAATAGATTAATGTAACATTATCGCGAGTCGGTGCGAAATATGTGTGTGTGTGTGTTTTGAGCATCGCATCGCATCGTGGATCGTAAAAAATGATGGCTTTTGCGAATTAACAATGCGACCACGGCGCGCAAAAAAAAAGCTGTTGATTTGAGCGAGGAAAGGAAAATCGAGCTTTGGTTGCATAATCCATTTTGCCAAGCTCCAGTGCTCCGGTGTGAGCATTAAAGTGAGAAATGTTGTTTTTTTGAAGAGTTCCGTTCAGTCAGTCAGTGGGTGGATTAGTTTTGATGGTGTTGGCACAACAGCCATTTACTACTATAATTTTCTAAAACATTAGAACAAAGTTTCCTTCAAAATTGATTAGAAATCTGAAAAAAATAAGTTAAAATATCCCATTTTTCAAACTCACTAAGAGTATTAACCAATTCCGCTCATTTCCCCGTCAATTATCGCTAATCATCGTCGCGTTACACGAATGATAATAGAATAATAAATTTCACCCGGGAGCAGGGGTGGGCTTTCCCTTCCGAATTAAGTGTTCTCAACAACCGTCCGACCGTTATTCCAGCTAATATAAGCAAAGAGGGCGCAAAACAGCAGCCAAAGTTTATTAGTCAAGCACATAATTTAAGGGGTGTTTTTGTGTTGAGAGCCGGAGAGCTGTTCACCCCAGAAAGGGATGGAATATGATGACAGAGAGAGAGAGAGAGAGTGAGAACGGTGCACTGGGAGAGTGATCTCGTCATGCTTTCAAGGACCAAAATCCGACCAACCAACCGCCGAATCAACGCCACCACCGCTCTGATGCTTTCAACGGGTCGAAATTTAGGGGATGTTGGACAAAATAGCCCGAAAATCTCATTTACAAAACATTTTTTTAATTGAAAATAACAAATTGATAGCCTCAAATGAAATCAACAAAAGAAATAAATTTGCTTCAATTAATTTAAACAAAAAAAATAATATAACTTTCAAAAACATACACAAAAAAAGATAAATGCAAAAAAAAACGTAAAAAAATTACCTCTTTGACACGGGAAAAAAAATCTTTGTCCTTGTCTTGTCCTTGTCTTGTCCTTGTCTTGTCCTTGTCTTGTCCTTGTCTTGTCCTTGTCTTGTCCTTGTCTTGTCCTTGTCTTGTCCTTGTCTTGTCCTTGTCTTGTCCTTGTCTTGTCCTTGTCTTGTCCTTGTCTTGTCCTTGTCTTGTCCTTGTCTTGTCCTTGTCTTGTCCTTGTCTTGTCCTTGTCTTGTCCTTGTCTTGTCCTTGTCTTGTCCTTGTCTTGTCCTTTTGTCCTTTTGTCGTTTTTGTCGTTTTTGTCGTTTTTGTCGTTTTTGTCGTTTTTGTCGTTTTTGTCGTTTTTGTCGTTTTTGTCGTTTTTTGTCGTTTTTGTCGTTTTTGTCGTTTTTGTCGTTTTTGTCGTTTTTGTCGTTTTTGTCGTTTTTGTCGTTTTTGTCGTTTTTGTCGTTTTTGTCGTTTTTGTCGTTTTTGTCGTTTTTGTCGTTTTTGTCGTTTTTGTCATTTATTTCGTTTTTGTCGTTTTTGTCGTTTTTGTCGTTTTTGTCGTTTTTGTCGTTTTTGTCGTTTTTGTGGTTTTTGTCGTTTTTGTCGTTTTTGTCGTTTTTGTCGTTTTTGTCGTTTTTGTCGTTTTCGTCGTTTTTGTCGTTTTTGTCGTTTTTGTCGTTTTCGTCGTTTTTGTCGTTTTTGTCGTTTTTGTCGTTTTTGTCGTTTTTGTCGTTTTTGTCATTTTTGTCGTTTTTGTCGTTTTTGTCGTTTTTGTCGTTTTTGTCGTTTTTGTCGTTTTTGTCGTTTTTGTCGTTTTTGTCGTTTTTGTCGTTTTTGTCGTTTTTGTCGTTTTTGTCGTTTTTGTCGTTTTTGTCGTTTTTGTCGTTTTTGTCGTTTTTGTCGTTTGTGTCGTTTTTGTCGTTTTTGTCGTTTTTGTCGTTTTTGTCGTTTTTGTCGTTTTTGTCGTTTTTGTCGTTTTTGTCGTTTTTGTCGTTTTTGTCGTTTTTGTCGTTTTTGTCGTTTTTGTCGTTTTTGTCGTTTTTGTCGTTTTTGTCGTTTTTGTCGTTTTTGTCGTTTTGTCGTTTTTGTCGTTTTTGTCGTTTTTGTCGTTTTTGTCGTTTTTGTCGTTTTTGTCGTTTTTGTCGTTTTTGTCGTTTTTGTCGTTTTTGTCGTTTTTGTCGTTTTTGTCGTTTTTGTCGTTTTTGTCGAAATTTTCGTTTTTGTCGTTTTTGTTGTTTTTGTCACTTTTGTCGTTTACTTCGTTTTTGTCCGTTTACTTCGTTTTTGTCGTTTTTGTCGTTTTTGTCGTTTTTGTCGTTTTTGTCGTTTTTGTCGTTTTTGTCGTTTTTGTCGTTTTTGTCGTTTTTGTCGTTTTTGTCGTTTATATCGTTTATATCGTTTATTTCATTTTTATCTTTTTTGTCGTTTATTTCGTTTATTTCGTTTATTTCATTTTTATCTTTTTTGTCGTTTATTTCGTTTATTTCGTTTTTATCGTTTATTTCGTTTTTATCGTTTATTTCATTTTTGTCGTTTTTATCGTTTTTGTCGTTTATTTCGTTTTTGTAGTTTTTTTATATCTTTTTTGTTATTTATCGTTTGTCATTTATTTCGTTTTTGTCGTTTTTGTCGTTTTTGTCGTTTTTGTCGTTTTTTGTCGTTTTTGTTGTTTTTGTCGTTTTTGTCGTTTTTGTCGTTTTTGTCGTTTTTGTCGTTTTTGTCGTTTTTGTCGTTTTTGTCGTTTTTGTCGTTTTTGTCATTTTTGTCGTTTTGTCGTTTTTGTCGTTTTTGTCGTTTTTGTCGTTTTTTTGTTGTTTTTGTCATTTTTGTCGTTTTGTCGTTTTTGTCGTTTTTGTCGTTTTTTGTAGTTTTTGTCGTTTTTGTTTTTTTTGTCGTCTTTGTCGGTTTTGTCGATTTTTTCGTTTTTGTCGTTTTTGTCGTTTTTGTCGTTTTTGTCGTTTTTGTCGTTTTTGTCGTTTTTGTCGTTTTTGTCATTTTTGTCGTTTTGCCGTTTTTGTCGTTTTTTTGTTGTTTTTGTCGTTTTGTCGTTTTTGTCGTTTTTGTCGATTGTGTCGTTTGTGTCGTTTTTGTCGTTTTTGTCGTTTTTGTTGTTTTTGTCGTTTTTGTCGTTTTTGTCGTTTTTGTCGTTTTTGTCGTTTTTGTCGTTTTTGTCGTTTTTGTCGTTTTTGTCGTTTTTGTCGTTTTTGTCGTTTTTGTCGTTTTTGTCGTTTTTGTCGTTTTTGTCGTTTTTGTCGTTTTTGTCGTTTTTGTCGTTTTTGTCGAAATTTTCGTTTTTGTCGTTTTTGTTGTTTTTGTCACTTTTGTCGTTTACTTCGTTTTTGTCCGTTTACTTCGTTTTTGTCCGTTTTTGTCGTTTTTGTCGTTTTTGTCGTTTTTGTCTTTTTGTCGTTTTTGTCGTTTTTGTCGTTTTTGTCGTTTTTGTCGTTTTTGTCGTTTTTGTCGTTTTTGTCGTTTTTGTCGTTTTTGTCGTTTTTGTCGTTTTTGTCGTTTTTGTCGTTTTTGTCGTTTTTGTCGAAATTTTCGTTTTTGTCGTTTTTGTCGTTTTTGTCGTTTTTGTCGTTTTTGTCGTTTTTGTCGTTTTTGTCGTTTTTGTCGAAATTTTCGTTTTTGTCGTTTTTGTTGTTTTTGTCACTTTTGTCGTTTACTTCGTTTTTGTCCGTTTACTTCGTTTTTGTCCGTTTTTGTCGTTTTTGTCGTTTTTGTCTTTTTGTCGTTTTTGTCGTTTTTGTCGTTTTTGTCGTTTTTGTCGTTTTTGTCGTTTTTGTCCGTTTTTGTCGTTTTTGTCGTTTTTGTCGTTTTTGTCTTTTTGTCGTTTTTGTCGTTTTTGTCGTTTTTGTCGTTTTTGTCGTTTTTGTCGTTTTTGTCGTTTTTGTCGTTTTTGTCGTTTTTGTCGTTTTTGTCGTTTTTGTCGTTTTTGTCGTTTTTGTCGTTTATATCGTTTATATCGTTTATTTCATTTTTATCTTTTGCCTTTCTTACTAAAGAAAGGTATAGTGTTTGCTTTTGGCTCCGACTCCAATTCAAGCTTCGTTCTCAAATCATTTCTCGAGAAATATAAATTCGAAAAATTTGCAAAAAATCATGGACGATCGATTTTCGACGTCCGATCTATTGACAATGACAGAATTGGTCTACCTCCAATATCCGAATTTTGGCGCTTAATTTACTGTAGAGCACGCGTGACGTCCGTGTGTGGTAAAAAAGTGCTCAATTTTGTGGTAGGGGGTTTCTCAGAGCCCACATTATGGATTTAAGCTCTCTTGGGCGCATTTGAAAGGGGATGTGCTGAACCTGAACCAGTTCCATACCAAATTTGAATTTATCCATTTTTTATGGGGACTCGGAGTGTGTTTTCACCAAATCAGGCGGTTTTCAAATGAAAATTCGGTCAAAAATTGAAGTTTTGAAATCGTTTATTTATCCAAAAAATTGCATTTTTCCAGCCCTACATCCTCCCAAATTTTCATCCACGTCGGTAATGTGGTTCTTGATTTACAGCTTGTGGACTAATTCACTGTGAGGGGGAAAAACCCCTAAAAAAGGTAAAAGCCAACTTTCACCAAATGCCAAAACTATTCCTTTGGCATTTTATCTAAATTTTTTTCTCCACATCATAATCTAGACCATACTCGATGTTCTGAAACAAATTTGACCTCATTCGGATTTACCGTTCAGATTTTAGAAAATTTCCATTTTTGCCTTTCTTACTAAAGAAAGGTATAGTGTTTGCTTTTGGCTCCGACTCCAATTCAAGCTTCGTTCTCAAATCATTTCTCGAGAAATATAAATTCGAAAAATTTGCAAATAATCATGGACGATCGATTTTCGACGCCTCGTCGACATGTTAAGTTGAGCTTCACATGCAGACGCGAGCAATGCTGGCGCGTGATGCTGGCGCGTATAGAGTTTTGATACTAGATTACCCCCTTTTAGTGCAAGTTGCTTTATCGATTGCTAGTTCATCACACATCGCCTATCATTATTTTCTATGCTAAGCTTCAGTGAACGCAAACTAGACGCAAGCAGCTATCTGTTCTGAAGCCTCATGCTCATTCTTTTGCCTTTCTTTTTTGTTTTGCTCATTCTCTGATCGAACTCTGAGCGAACGAATTTCTGGGAAGCGTCCAAGCTTCCCATGTGCCAGTGACAACGCACATCGCGGGTTTGGTTTTCTAGCTTCGGTACTAGCCTTTTTGTGTATTAGTATTTTTGTTCATCGTACCAGCGCACCAAGGTGGTTTATTCGGTACGTTTGCGTTTGTCGTAGCGAAGTCCCACCGAGCGCTCAGCCGTTGTATGCTTCCCAATCCCAAAAACGCCTAAATGCATACTACATACTCATGCATACTTATTGAAAGCTCACAATTTTGCCTAACGCCTAAATGAAAGTTTAGTGAATTACAGTAGGCGTTTCAAAGCTTTCAAGAACATTTATGCGGCTTTACCGTTACATCGTTGTTTACAACACGGAAAATTCTCGGGTGTTGAAACACTTTCTGCTAGTCATTTTGTAACCACTTTAACGCATTGGAGCAAGACGGAATTATTTTGTTTTCTCGTTAATTTTTAATATTTTGAAAAGTGCAAAAAAACACTCAGAGAATACGAACAGTTTAGCGATATGCAGAAAACATTACGAACATCGCAAATTGTGAGCTTATTCTCTGTCTCAAAAACAATGTGTTCTGATTTAAAAAATCGAAAATGCTTGTGTGCGAGCACAGTTTACAACCGGCCATGGCAAATGGGGCAAAAACTAGCGCTTTTCAGTTATATGAAAAAATATGGTTGAGTTTCGAATTGTATTATGAATGGACCATTCTTTATTTTGCTATTTCTTTGAAAAAAAATCAACTGCCGTTAACTTCCTTTTGTAAGAAAGGCTCTATCTCACCCCAGGTGGGATTAAATCGGGTTTTTTGTCGTTTATTTCGTTTATTTCGTTTTTATCGTTTATTTCATTTTTGTCGTTTTTATCGTTTTTGTCGTTTATTTCGTTTTTGTAGTTTTTTTATATCTTTTTTGTTATTTATCGTTTGTCATTTATTTCGTTTTTGTCGTTTTTGTCGTTTTTGTCGTTTTTTGTCGTTTTTGTCGTTTTTGTCGTTTTTGTCGTTTTTGTCGTTTTTGTCGTTTTTGTCGTTTTTGTCGTTTTTGTCGTTTTTGTCATTTTTGTCGTTTTGTCGTTTTTGTCGTTTTTGTCGTTTTTTTGTTGTTTTTGTCGTTTTTGTCATTTTTGTCGTTTTGTCGTTTTTGTCGTTTTTTGTCGTTTTTGTCGTTTTTGTCGTTTTTGTCGTCTTTGTCGGTTTTTTCGATTTTTTCGTTTTTGTCGTTTTTGTCTTTTTTGTCGTTTTTTGTCGTTTCTGTCGTTTGTAACGTTTTTGTCGTTTTTGTCGTTTTTGTCGTTTTTTGTCGTTTCTGTCGTTTGTAACGTTTTTGTCGTTTTTTTGTTTTTGTCTTTTTTGTTATTTTCGTCTTTTTTGTCATTATTGTCTTTTTGTCTTTGTGTTTACGTTTTTAGTTTTTTACGTTTTTACGTTTTTACGTTTTTACGTTTTTACGATTTTTACGTTTTTACGTTTTTACGTTTTTACGTTTTTATGTTTTTACGTTTTTACGTTTTTACGTTTACTTTTTTACGTTTTCACGTTTTTACGTTTTACGTTTTTACGTTTTTACGTTTTTATGTTTTTACGTTTTTACGTTTTTACGTTTTTGCGTTTTTACGTTTTTACGTTTTTACGTTTTTACGTTTTTACGTTTTTACGTTTTTACGTTTTTACGTTTTTACGTTTTTACGTTTTTACGTTTTTACGTTTTTACGTTTTTACGTTTTTACGTTTTTACGTTTTTACGTTTTTACGTTTTTACGTTTTTACGTTTTTACGTTTTTACGTTTTTACGTTTTTACGTTTTTACGTTTTTACGTTTTTGCGTTTTTACGTTTTTGCGTTTTTACGTTTTTACGTTTTTACGTTTTTACGTTTTTACGTTTTTACGTTTTTACGTTTTTACGTTTTTACGTTTTTACGTTTTTACGTTTTTACGTTTTTACGTTTTTACGTTTTTACGTTTTTACGTTTTTACGTTTTTACGTTTTTACGTTTTTACGTTTTTACGTTTTTACGTTTTTACGTTTTTACGTTTTTACGTTTTTACGTTTTTACGTTTTTACGTTTTTACGTTTTTACGTTTTTACGTTTTTACGTTTTTACGTTTTTACGTTTTTACGTTTTTACGTTTTTACGTTTTTACGTTTTTACGTTTTTACGTTTTTGCGTTTTTACGTTTTTACGTTTTTACGTTTTTACGTTTTTACGTTTTTACGTTTTTACGTTTTTACGTTTTTACGTTTTTACGTTTTTACGTTTTTAGTTTTTAGTTTTTAGTTTTTAGTTTTTAGTTTTTAGTTTTTAGTTTTTAGTTTTTAGTTTTTAGTTTTTAGTTTTTAGTTTTTAGTTTTTAGTTTTTAGTTTTTAGTTTTTAGTTTTTAGTTTTTAGTTTTTAGTTTTTAGTTTTTAGTTTTTAGTTTTTAGTTTTTAGTTTTTAGTTTTTAGTTTTTAGTTTTTAGTTTTCAAATAAATTCTTTTTGGTGGATTTTTTTCCAAAATTCAACCCACCTCCCCTACCGAGCAGCAAAATAACGCTAGAATAATAGCATTTCCCAGCCGAGACCGAGACAAAAAGGATTTCATTCGCTCAGCTTCACCCTCCTCAGCATCCCTCTTGCGTAGTTTTCACCCCAAACTAGGGAGGGGTCGTCGCAGGGGGGTGGAGATGGGCGAGGGTGATGGAAATTAAATGAGATTGTTATTGTTATTTATTAGCACTTAATATAGGACGTATTAGGTAGATTATCTGCGTGATATTCCCTCTCTCTCTCCTTCTCCCTCTAACTTCAATTGTGTTCCGTCAATTTTCCCCGGGTTTTTCCGGCGTCACGATAGAGGATGAAGGGGGAGGGGGTGGAACATTTTCCCCTTCTTGACTGCTTCCGTCGTCGGTCGTCAACACACACACACACTCACACTCACATAATGGATTTGTCAGTTTTACGGATGTGCTTCAATTTGGCTTTTCTTTTGTGGGTGAGCTGATTGAAGGCATCTCCGGCTATTGTTGAGTCGAGGTTTCGCCCCCTAACTTAAGGGATTTAAGTGAGTCTCCGTGTGCGTGTACATTTGACAGACACACACTCGCACTCTTATTTGAACTTAACCACATTGGGTGCAGTTGGTTGGACGAAGCATATGGGATCGCTCACGTGGAGTTGTAAATTGTCCCGAGTCAGGAAGTTTGAACATGAGAAAGAGATCTGGTGAACGACACACATCAAAAGGAAGTTTAAAGTGATTTGTCCTTATGTTGTATTATGATCAAATGGTGCTGATTAGCCAGCCCTTCTCCCTTGCGAGCACATGTTCATGTTCAGGGAAGTGGCGGAAGAAAAAGGGTGGATTATTTTGTGAGTAGTCGATAATGTGTGCAGATGATGACGATGAAGAGATTTATCCGTAGAGATATGAAATTTGAGACGGATTTTTGGTGAAAATAAGGATATCTGAAACAGTTTGGAAGTTTCAAGCAAATTGTCGAAATCGATTTTCTTCAGCCTATTTCTCTAGTTTCAAGGTTCCCCCTGACATTATTCCAAAAAAAAACCTTAATTGGTTTCCCTCGAGCTCCTCTCCAAATTCCGCTAAACGAATTACGCCGATCAATTGAGAACCTACCACCACGGTCAACCGAAATGTTAACCGTGGAAAAGCCCATCTAATCCTCCCCTAAAACTCAGCCAATTTCACCCGAAAATCGTCACTAACTGTCGCCACCACCGGGACGACGGTCAATAATCTGTTAAAAAGTCCTATTACGGACGTCCTTCCGCCGAGGAGGAAGCCGCAAAAGTGGACATGTTTTTTGTTTGGCCCCAAAAACAAAATCCCAAACAAGCGGCCACAATTCATTACGTAAAAAGGTGGCCCGTTCACACGCACCGTGTAACGGCTGACAGTTGACGCGGCGGGCCAGTGCTGCCAGACAAATCCGCTCCATTAAACAACAACAAAGCCGAGGGGGTGCGATATGGGTGGGAGTGACGGATTCGGCGCCATAGAACAGCTTTGGAGATTTGAAATCTTCAAAAAAGACAGGTTTTTGTTTTGTAAACAAAGCATTTTTCAATTATTTTTTTCTGTGGAATTGTTACAAAAAAGCTGGTAACACTGCTTTGTTTGAGGTTATGGTTACTGCTCGTTTGACAGATCTACGAAGAAATTGTTGGCTGACATGTTTTCTTAGATCTGTCATGTAGCATGAAAACGTGAATATCGCGATTTTTACGTCACGAACAATGAACAAGATTCCTTGAAATCTGTTCATCTGGTCGTGAACAAAATTCATGATTTAAGGATTTCAAAATACATTATTGCAGTCGAAAATATTTCAATCTGAATAAACAAACACGATTACGTGACCAGTTTTCATAAAATCATGAACTAAAGTCATGAAAACTTGAATCGGTGCCATGATTTGCATTAATCCCTTATTTCATGATAGTTGATTTAAATTTAATGAAATAAATTTAGGTCTCATTTCGTCATAATTAAATGGCTTAAATTAAGGCCAGAACCGATAACCGGATTGCCTGAGGACGCTACGCTGTCATCCTAATGTCACTGAAAAGCAACGAAATGTTATGTAATGGAGTACCCGCAGTCGAGCAGTTTTTGACAGTTCGCTCCATAAGAAATACATTGTAGAAAAAAGCAAAAACTGCTCGAATGGAAATGCTCCATTGACAATCAACCACCAGAATTTGACTAATTTGGGGTCACTGAACTTGAAAATAATGTTGAGTAATAATTAGAAAATACAAAATTATTAGAATTAGAATTAGAAAATACAAAAAAATACTGTTTTCATGACTCGATTATCCAAATTTTATTTTAAGAACTTCGAATAAAAGTTCAGAAAATCATTACTTCGGAAAATCAAGTCTAGGTTATTATATAATAGACAAAGTAACAATTTTTTTCAAATTTAATTATCTTATTTTTTTTTGTTTTTAGGATTTTTCAAAGCCATGCTCGACATGCGTCACAAATTTCTCACTCCCTTACTATCAATTTGCCCTTTCCTTAACTCTCTATTTTCGCATTTTCTATTTTCTTCAATATAATTCTTCATTTTTTATCCCCCTCTCATACACTCGAGCTGCCTCAATAACTCTCTTAATTCCATTCATTTACCATTTACCGTCACTCTCTTTGCCTCATCTCACTCTTTCACTCAACTTAACTTGCTTACTTTTTCTCTCTTTCTGTCTCATATTTGGTCAATCTCATTCACGCACTCACATTTTCTCTAATATTGTGTAGTCTCTCACGCTCACTGATTATCTTCCAAACTCACTCACTAACATACTAACTTTTTCTCTCTCACTAACTTATTTTCTTTTCTCTTACTCACTGACTAACTTTTTCTTCTAATTTTTTTTTCACCCTCCCTCACTGTCTCGTTTTTTCTCAGTTACTCATTTTTTTCAAACTCACTAATTGCATCGTTCTCGCTAACTCATGTTTTGTCTTTCTCATCAACTCATTTACATTTTCTCTAAACATTGCAATTCACTGAAATCAACTTTTTCCTTCCTCACTCACTCGCAAATTGATATTCTCTATCACACTCGCTCAAATCCACTTTCTGGTTCCTCACTCATTCTCAGTTTTGCTCACTTACAAAATAACTTCTCTCACGCATTATTTTTTTTTGGCATTCTCACTCACGTTCATTGTCAATCAATCAATCACAATTACTCATTTTCTATCAAACTCACCTTAACAAACTAAGCTTAAGCTTTTTTTCTCTGTCTCTGTCACTCAGTTCTCTCCAGCTCATGTTTTGTCTCTCTCACTCACTCACTTACTTTTTCACTAAAGTTTGAAACTCACTCAAAGCCGTTGTCTCGATCCTCACTCAAGCTCAATTAATTCATTCTCTGTCAAACTACATCTGTGGACATCTTTTATGTTTGAAAAAAAGGTGTAATTTAACCTCTGTAAATGTGTAATTTTACCACTTTTCTGGTGTAATGTCACTTTTTCAGTCTAAATTGAGGTAAAATTACATCATAAAAGAGGTAATATTCAACCTTCAATAATTACAGCTTCCAAATTTACATTATTTTTTTCTGTGTAAATATCTTTTTTTCTCTCACAAACTCATTTTCTGTCTTTCTCCCACTCCCACGCATACTTTGTCACTTAAGCCAATGCAACCCAAACCCGCCTCTAGAAGGACTCCGATTTAAAAATTCGTCAAAAATAATAATAAGTACACTGAAAAAAAATCATGGAAATATTCCATCTGGGAAGGGGTACATCTTTTATGTCAGAAAAAAAGGTGTAATTTTACCTCTGGAAATGTGTAATTTAACCTCTTTTCTGGTGTAATTTCACTTTTTCAGTCTAGATTGAAGTAAAATTACATCGTAAAAGAGGTAATATTGAACCTTCGAAAATTACAGCTTCCAAATTTACATTATTTTTTACTGTGTATGCAGTAATTTTTGCAATGTATCAGACGCAAAAAAATTGTAAGCATTTTTTTTACAATTTAAATGATAATGATATCGTTCTATAAAGTGAAAAATGAGCAAAAAATTTAAATAGTTGCTGTAAAAACATTGGAAAACTAGACAGGCAAAGGTAATAATGATAGGAGAAGGTAGAATAAGCTAAATACTATCAGAAACAAACATAAAATAAGCAAGATAATTACAAATCAAAACACTAAAAATCAAACAATAATAATATAAAAAAAGAGAAGTTATGTTTTTCGTAGAAAAAAAAAGTTGCTCAAAATGACCTCCACAGCACGAAACAAAAATAAAAAAAGAGCAGTACCCAAGTAACATTTAAGGCTTTATCAAAGCTGTCACAACCGCTATAAAACCTATCAGCCAAAACCAACATTAAAACCCCTTAGTCGTAACAACATCCCCAGAACCTTGATAAACCCCACTTGAAACCCAAAAGGACCTCCGCAAAAGGTTGTTACGGCCTATTTATAAAACCTACACAGGAGTTCAAGGCTTTACAGCTGAATCCTAACAACATCCTCAAAGCCTTGATAAAACCTTTGTTAAAACCTAGTCAGGAGTTATGGAAAAATGACATTTCATACGTCTTCAAACGTCTTATGCCAAATAGGTTTTATTTTGACAAAAATAAGTCTTCGTCTTGCCAAATGAAATTATGGAGATGGTTGTCTAAAATGGCGATGATAAATAATAGATATTAGAGGTAATCCAAATAATTTGAAAGCTTATTTCTCGCAATTGATGGCTCAAATTCGGCTGCGGTTGAAATTTTATTGATAAATGTAGGGAAGATAGAGCCAAAAAATTCAACTCGCTTCATAAAAAATCAATATTTTGTAATCATAGCTTTTAATGTTAAAAAATATTTGATTGCAATTCTTTGAAAAAAATGTTCAAAATATTTTAAAAAATCTATCGCTATATTAATCATACCAGAAATTCAGCATAAATGTGTGTTTTCATCAAATTTAAATCAAATTTTTCAGTTTTCTATTTTTTCAATCAAGATGGCGGTCAATCATATTCAATCAGAGCACGCGTTTAACGCCATATTTATGCACTGCTATTTGGCCGCGATAAATGCTCTTTTAGGAGCTTATGGTTTTAAGTGAGCTTTTTACATGCCTTATGGCACTTGACAGCTACAACACCCTAGGTTTTAACAAAGTATGCGATAACACCGTTTGGCATGGCATTGCCATCTGGTTTTTAAGCCTCTACTAAAACTTTCATAAAACTTTATTGAAAGCCAGTTAGCTTTTATTTCCACCCGGTTTTATGTCCGAAGCATAAAACCCTGTTAGAACCTATTAATTAGCTCTTGCTTGTTGGTTGCGATGAATGCCCAAATAAAACTATTAAGCAATCAAGATGCTACAATAAAACCTCGATAAAACTTGGTGGTGGCTAGTTGGTTTTAAAAATGTTGCTTGGGTAGTGGTTCGCAAAACGGCCTCAATTTTGAACTGTCAAAGTGGAACCAATTTACTGTTCGCCAAAAATTAGAGAGTATTGTTTTCGATCATTATTATTTTTTTGTTTGTTGAAATGAAAAATGTGTGGCAGATCCTCAAGGAGTTGGAGTCAAGAACTCTTATAAAAGTTGAAGGCAAGATCGTCATTGTTAATAATTTTGAATGGAAGTTGTTTATGGAGTCGATGTGGGTATATCCATCCAGAAGTTGTCTTTATTGTTTGATTCCGTTTGCAAACCTGATTTAGTGAAAATCTTCTCTGTTTGTTGGATCAGCTTCGCTAGAATTAGCGATGTTTTTTCGCTGGACCAGGAAGAGCTGCAGGATTCCAAAATCAGCCAGGGAATTTATCTGCGACATCGCAGAATGACACTCTCGCCGCAGTTCTTCGTCACCCGTAAAAAAAATCTCTTCCAATCGATCAAAACACGACCATTTTTCAGCAAAAATGTCAAAAACTAGACAAAATAAAATTATTTTAAAACAGCTCATTTACCAGTAAGAAAAAAGTCATGCTTGTGCTTGAACAGCCTGCTACTTTGTAGATGTAAACAAAGTGGGATCATTCGAAAATCACGTTACGCATTCTCTCTATTCATCACCCAGGTAAAAACGATCAAAAATGGAAAAAGTGTTAACAGCCATGGGAAAACATAAAATAAGCAAGATAAATGCAAATCAAAATACTAAAATTTAAACAAATAAAAAAAATAAGAGTAGCTATGTTTTTCGTAGAAAAAAAAGTTGCTCAAAATGACCTCCTAAGCACGGAAAAAAATAAAAAAAAATGGCAGAAGAGGGTTAATTTTATTACACACTCACTCTCACAGTCTCGTTTACTCATTCTTGATTGATCAAGATTACTCGTCAACGAGGAATACCAAATTATCGAGACATACTGGCATCATTTAATGGCAATCTCTAGTGCATCGATCCCGCGAATTTCGGGGACAAAATTTCCGGGATTTTTTTTCAAAACCGGGAATTCCCGAATCCCGGGAATTTTCATATTTTGTCACGGTTTTCCGGAAATTTAAAAAATATATGTTAACAGATCCACAATATTTTCTACGTTATTTTTTTTTTAAATGCTCGATTATTCACGTATATTAATGATTTTCAATTTAAAAAAAATTAAAAATATCAAATCATGACAAATTTTACGAATTATGACAGCTACTTTTTTGCCTAAGGTTAAGATTTTTATGATTGTTTTTAATTAAAACAGGAACAGAACTAAACAATTAGATCGCCGATTGCTCTACAATCTCTTGTTCCTGTTCTGACTGTAGTCCCAATTTTCCCAGTTGACGATAGTGCTTTAAAGATAATTTATAAATTATGTTTTTGAATGAAACCTGAAATTCTAAACTTATCTAATATTTTACACTGAATGACTGATTTTTGTTTTCATTTCCAAACAATTTTGTTAAGCTTTTCCAATCATGTCACCAAGAACAATTGATTAAAGAATAATATTTAAGTGGCCTATTTATTTACAGTGGATAACAAATTGTGGTTTATTTAATAAACATAGCCCCACAAAAACAAAAAAAAACCTATTTTCATTTAAGCTGTCTAAAAACTGCTGTCCTTGTTCAGATTGAAGTTAACATTATCACCAATTACAGTATATAGCTTATTCTATGGGCTTTATGACTGTTTTAAAAATATCACCGGTTTCCGGAAATTCCCTGGATCTTAAACATTTTTTTTTTTTCGTTTCCCGACAAATCCGGTAAAATTGGAACCCCCAGCAAGCTCACACAATCGCTGGATCTCTCTTAGGATTCTTGTAGAATTTGTTGAACTTTACAAATGATTCGAAAAACATATTTTAAAAAATTGTTTCGACCATTTCGCATTCCCACTTGTTATGAACGTGAACAAAGTTCGTAACTCCAGGAATAATTTTCAGGAATTTATTTAATCCATGGAGGCATGACAAATTAAGTTAAAGTCATAAAATCCAGAATCCATTTCTTTTTATAATGTGATAATGATTAATTTATGATTCAAAAGTTTTTACAGTCGTAAATTCAAGAAAAAAAAATCATGCATTGTGTTATTCACAAATTCATGAGAGTTTTACATGAAAAGCTTCACAAAAATTCTCAAAAGCAGTCACCTCACAAAACAACCCTCCGGAAACGTCAAACGCTAACGAGAACCTGTGGCAGCGCCATCTCCACATGACAGCCTGACAGAGCTGTCACGCTCAACGGCGCGAGCCGTCACCGGCGGCCTACTGAGGTGCGAGCGAAAAAATCAATTACCAATCGTTAAACTTCATAACGCATAATTTGAACAGAGCGCTCTTTATGAAACTGGAGCACACGATGTAAAATGCCCGAAAAATTAATGAGGCGCTTCGTGGAAAAATATCGAGTCGGCTTCTTGGAGGAGGAGGACGTAGGCAACGGAAGTGTACCATAGGCCTCAAAGGGCCGTCTTCCTCAATACGGGCGCCCAAATCGACGACGTTAGGAAGCCATTTGTTTATGCATGTATTATGAAAAAAATACTTGCGCTCCACCGTTGAGTACAAAGGGAAAATACGGAAGGTGTTCAAGCGGAAAGTGTTAACATTGGTATTATATCAATATATGATGAAGTGAGTTGGTTTCCACTCAACAACAGCGCAAATAGATTTGTTCGGATCGGCGGGAAAAATCAAACTAGGGTGGGTAGAAAAACTTGAAGCAAAACTATAAACATTTGAAATCGGTAAACGGTGCGACGACGACGAAGGCGACGCGTGTTCCGGGGCCACAAATTGACGTATCAACGACGCTGGCAACACGTGTTCGCACGGGGGGTATGTAAACAGAGCCCGGGCGACGCTCCGTGTAACGGAGCCGTTAGGTTCCGGACGTAAGGATTTCGTTTGCCCCAAAAATCGGTAAAATGCTTCCGTTCTAGGTCGCATTATTTATGTAAATTGGTCGGGGCGATTTGTTCTACCGCGTGACTTTCTTAAATCAAAAAAAGTTTGGTTTTCTGACAGCTCGATACACGGTGAAAATAAAATACCACAAAAATGAGTTCAAGCTGGGTTACTTGTTCAAGTCTCCCTGTCTCAAATCACTTTTTGTCATCTTCCAAAAACCGCGTTCGCCACCGCCTCGGGGTCACAATTCCGACCGGTCATCACACAAGCTTCCGTCTGCCATCCGTCGACAATATTCAAAAACTTGACCCCCTACCCTCGAAGCACAAAAAACCCTCAAATCCGTCCGTTCCGCCCCGACACTCAGGCCCGATTGACGCGCGATCAATCAGCGATTATTTCCAATCATCGTTTTCTTGCCCTGAAAATATATTATAAACGCTCTTCGGAGGCCACTCCGGTTCCGCGGATCCTTTGCCCACAAAACGACTCCTGCGGAATCGGACAATAGAATTCCTCCTCCTGCTCCAGGCTCCAGCACCCGCGGAGCAGCGATTCTTTGAAGTTTCCTCCGGGAGGAGACACAAAAGGCCGCTGCGCTCCTGCCGCGTTAATGATCTTCACTTGATCGCCGAAAGTGTGTTGTTGCCGGTATTGTTGTGAATTTATCGTCGATTTGATCGATGCCACTGGCCGGCTTCCGTGCCGGGACCTCCCGTCGTCGGGGTGTTGACGGGTTCAGAGGGGTTGCGAGGGATTTGGGTTTGGCTTTTGGGTCGATTTTGTGATCATATTTCTTGAAAGCTTGGAATTATCGCACTTGTAAACATAGTTTGGCAATGTTTGGACGATCTGCAGGTTTGTTTTGGTTGAATTTTGTCATCATATTTCTTGAAAGCTAAGAATTTTAGCACTTATAAACACTACTTACCAGTTTGTCGACCGAACTGAGATAAACTGTCAAACTGTGAGTGCCCAGTGAGCTTGACTTGTAACGAATCAATGTATGGTTGCAGCGATTGCAAGAGATGTCAACCGACAAGTGCCCAGTGAGTTTCATGCGTTGCGAATAAACACTAAAACTGATTAAAAATGCACTTTTCGTCGAAAATGTTGACGACCGACGAAACGATCTTGACGCAGCGACCCGAAGTAGGTTTGTTTTGGTTCGATTTTGTAATCATATTTCTTGAAAACGTGGAAAAGTCACACTGATAAACACAATTTTACATTCCACGACGATTCAAAGTGTTATTTTGGCCAAATTTTGTCATCATATTTCTTGAAAGCTTGACATTTTTGCACTGGTAAACACAACTCACCCAAGGTTACTGTAAGAAAGGTTGGGCTGAAAACGTGTTGGTTTAGTATTAGTAAGCAAAAAAGTGTCAACATTTGCGATGCTTCAAGTGATGACGTCACAACGCTCTCGTTTCTTATGGATAGTATACGAAATTGAATGAAAATTTGAATAATTTTTAATTAAACGGCGATTTTTGAGATAAACTGGATTAAAGGAATAAAAAGCAGATACATACACTTGTTGAAAGAATTAAATGAGGATTTCTTTATTACAAAAATATAAATAAATTGATTTAATTTTCGACTGCAATAAGAGTAGCTTTTAGACGTGCGCGACTTCGACCAGCTCGGAGTCGAGACAGACCGGGGACCGCCCCTCAGCGTCACCTTCGACGAGACGGATTTGGTGGATGCTCTTCTTCGATTTGGATTTAACTTCTTCCTGCGGGATTCGGCTATGCGGATCACAGCCCCAATTGCAGATGGACTTGCTTGTAATGCATGAAATCACGCCGCTGGCATAACCATCTTCGATGTAATCTTCCGGCTCGACCTGGGTCTACTTATCTTTGACCTCCTGCACGCGACTGCCCATCCTTTTAACCTCTACCAGGCCGCGATCGTGTTGTTGATTTTGGTGGCCATTTTGCTTCAACTCCGGCATCGACATGCCCAGCTCGCGGGTCACCTCGTCGAACACTTCGTCCCGTTTGGCCAGAACGGGGTGGTCCGGATGGGACCGGTTTTAGATGACTTCCGGTCGTGGACCAGCTGGGTGAGCTGCATGCGATTGTTGGCCGGATGTGGTTCCACTTCTTCGGGCAGAAGTTTGCGGTGGTGGAGTGGACCCGGTTGCCTGAGCTGGTCGGGAATTTTTGATCCACATTTTATCCAGAAGTAGAAAAAATTTGCTCCACCGGCGAATGCTACAAGTAGCTGGTTGAGTTGAACGTCCGACGCGTCAGAACCCCAGCGTTTCCGGTGGAAAATGTCGATCAAGCTGCACCACATTTTCAATTCCGTGGCAAGTTTCTGTGGCAAGCACGATCTCGCTGGTACGACTGCCAGTGACCATCTTGCATTCCAAAGCACCGAACGACATCATCCTCGTCATCGCTGCCAACCTCCTGCTTAATGGCCACCATCTCTTCCACGTCCTCCCACTCGAATCCAGCCTCGACCGCTCCTTGTTGACCCTTCACAAACACCGTCTCCGGCAGGTAACGACTTACGCCAACATCCTCCTCCTGCTGCGGTTCGAGTAGCTCTTCCATCGTGCCGGACCAAACCCGGTCACTCCACCAAACGTCGGCCGTTCAAAACTTCAATTGGACTGTCTGCACAGGTTCCGGAACTCGTCGACAAAGTGAACCGTCTCGACGCAGTTGGTGCACGCCGCGGTGTGTTAGTCCTGCCACGTTACGTACACTCCGGTGCATTCATGCACTTTGAACCCTTAGTCACCCCGTTGTTGCCGCGAAATATGTCCTTTAGATTCGTTCAGTCCGAGTCGGAGAAGACGGTCAGGAACAGCCGACAACGATGAGTGGGTGAGGCCGGATTTGGAGGAAAGATTAATTTAAAACATGTCCTGATAAAATAATCATGCTGCAAATTACCTTCCGTTACGATTATCGACTATTTTGCGATAATTTTAGTCAAGACGGGACGGAATATCGTTACCGATTCCTCAAAACTAGCTCAAAATCGCCCGTCTGCCACTTTGCTCAAAGGAAAGACAAACTTTGTGACGTCACAGTGTTCCTCTTCAACTGTGCACGGAGATAAAAAATTTCGAAAAATGAATTTTCATGCGAAAACTGACGTTTTATTTTTTTCTGCGTGTTCGCACTAATATAACCTTACAAAGACAGCCCAACCTGTCTTAGAGTAACCTTGCAACTCACCACCTCGTCGCCCCAACTGAGACCAATTGTCAAACTGTGACTGCCCAGTGAGTTTGACTCGTCGCGAATCAATGTTTGTTTTGAAAAGATCGAGCAAACTGTCAACCGAAAAGTGCCCAGTGAGCTTCACTCGTCGCGAAGCGACGCAGAAACTCCCCAGAAACGTCACTGTCACGAGGGGGCAGGACGCTGATCATTCTTTTCTCCTTTTTGGGGGGGATCCATTCTGACAACGTTTCCTCCACTTATTAGGCCCTCGTGTTCAGCCATTATTTCGGGAGGTGGTAATTTATGTACACATTTTTCCAGGCTCTCAAACGCACAATGCGGCGCGCGCATTTATCCCGGGGATGGTTTTTGCTTTCTTTCAGGTTAAAAGGTTTTTTTTCTGCGCCGACCCCTGACCGCGGAGATTCGAATAGCTTGGGCTTTTGTTGTTCTGAAGAAGCGCTTCTCGTGTTGATGATGGTCGTCGCGCTGTCAGGAGCATGACCAAATTGGATCGTTAGCTAATTCGTGGACGTCCCACCGGGCCCCGGGTTGCCACGATTAACTTCTTCAATTGACCTGCCCGGTCAGTGTATTGCTCCAGGTATGGACGGTAGAAAAAGGAGCCCACTACTGGGCAGTTCGTCGTGGAGATAAAAGCGTTTTTCAACATGATTCTATTGTTGACCGGCGAAGCGGACGGGGGGTCTCGCGCGCAGCAATAAATATATCTTCACCCGAAAATCGTTCAATAACTATTATTAAATTTATCGAGCCCCGTGCCTAATGATGGCTAGTAAAAATACTTCATCATATAAAGACTTTTTTTTCGCTGGTTTCGTTGTTCTTCTAAGAAGTGGTGTCCGTTTCTGCGCGAGAAACGCTTGGAGGAAGAGCCGGGGGGTTAACAAATTGTCGGGGTCTCTAAGCGGTGTCTATCTGCAAGATATTTAAAAGCTCCAGCCACCTCACTACTAATGGATCTTGATAGGGATGATTTTGCCCGGTGACTGGAGCTGGAGCAACAACAACACAAAAAAGCGAGCTGAAAATAAATATATAAAGAGCGCGCGCGCACGAAACAGAAGCACGTTGATTTAATTCAAAATGTTAGCCAACCATGAAACAGTAGAAAAACGAACAGTGAAGTTTTTGAATGGATCGCTGATTGGGGAGAATTAACCCGGGCGAGCAGTAGCTGGAAACAATCTTAATAGCATTAAGGAATCGCAACAAAATGAAACTATCAGAATCTTGTCAAACTGCCTTAAAAAAAGTAAGGTTAGGTAATTTATAACTTTTTTCCTTACCAACTCCCCAACCTTCCCTCAAAAGTCCATCAAAGGGTCCTCCCGCAGCAAGTAATTACACGATGATGGAAGTTTCGGAATCCCGTGTTACCCACTGCTGGGCGCGACAGCCGCGCAATTATCTCCTTCTGTTTCCTCCTTCTCCTCCTCCTCACGTTGGTCCAGCATCTTCCCTCAAAAAATTTACCAACAGAGAAAAAAAAATCAAAGAAAAATATTCCCTTTTCAAGCTCCCTTTTTTGCCGTCTCTCCCTTAATAAAACGGTTAATTAACTTACAATTTTTCAGCGTACGCGCCCGCGAGTCGGTTCTTTCATTTCGGTTGTTATAAATACACTTGGGAGTTTTAAGATTTTTTTTTTGGTGGGGGGCCTTTTGTTCAGTTTTGCATTAAATTTTCCACTTCAAAAGTGCATCATGCAGAAAGAATTGACTGTGATTGCTTGTACTTTTAAGCGGAAGAGCAGCCGCTTTCAGACGCGGCGAATTTTTGTTTTATTTATAAGTTTTCGGTCAAAACAAAAATAAGGAAAAGGATTTTTCAGACAATTCGCGTAACAGTGCACCCACTGGGCACATGATGAGTGACAACTCTCAGCCTGAACGCCAAATCGGCGTGTTCAGTTTGTGAAACGTATTTGTTGTGACAAAGTGACAAGTGATTATTCCAGGCATTCAAGAAATATGATGACAAATTTTCCGATTTCTCAAGCTTTTGGAAGAATATTTACAATCGCAAAATCAATCAAAACAATAATAAGAAAGAGATTTATCAGTCAATTCACGCCACGCCACACTCACTGGGCACATGCAGAATGACAACTCTCAGCTTGATCGCAGCAGTTTCAAACCGTGTTTTTTTGTATTTATAAATGATTATTACAGGTTTTCAAGAAATATGATGATAAAATGTTCCTGATTTGTTGCTGCCGCTCATAAACAGCCGTTTTTTCAAGATTTTTGAGGAATTGTTACAATCTCAATCAATCAATCAAAACAATAATAAGAAAGAGATTTATCAGTCAATTAACGCCTCGCCACACTTACTGGGCACATGAAGAATGTCAACATTCGGCTTGATCGCAGCAAGCTGCTTCAAATGTCAAATTAGCGTTCTCACTTTTCAGTTTGTGAGACGTGTTTGTTGTGTTTACAAGTGATAATTCCTGGCATTCAAGAAATATGAAGACAAAATATTCCTGATTTGGGTGAATTCTTCAATAAATTATCACTAAAACCAAAACAATCGTACTGATCCAGAGTTTACAAGTGATTATTCTAAGCGTTCAAGAAATAAGAAGACAATATGATCCTGATTTGGCGCTGCCCCTTGTAAAACTCAGTTTTCCCAAGATTTTGGAGGATTTGTTACATTCGTAAAATCAAAACAATAATAAGAAAGAGTATTCTCAGTCAATTCACGCCCCGTAACACTCACTGGGCACATGAAGAATGTCAACCTTCAGCTTGATCGCAGCAAGCTGCATCAAAAGTCAACTGGCGTTCTCTTTTTCAGTTTGCAAACCGCGTTTGTTGTGATTACAAGTGAATATTTCAAGCTTTCAAGAAATATGATGACAAAATGTTCCAGATTTGGTGTTTTCTTCAACTTTTGGTAAAAATCATCACAAAACAGAAGGAATCGTGCTGCTCCCGGGCGCAGAACGAATTTGCCTTGTTTATAAGTGATTATTTTATGCCTTCAAGAAATATGATGACAGAATGTTCCTGATTTGATGCTGTAGCTCGTAAAATTACAATTTTTCACGCTTTTGGAAGAAAATTTTCAATCTCAAAATCAATCAAAACAATAACAACACCCTTACTAAAAATCATGATTTTCTGAGTTCAATCTCCCACTTTTCTATACGATTTTTTGAGTTCAGGTACTACAACCATAAAAATGGTTATATGGGTTGAACTGAAAAATTCGCTTGATAAGTGCGATATTGAACTCAGAAAATCATGATTTTTGGTAAGGGTAAAGAGAGAGATTTCTCAGTATATTCACGCAACGCCACACTCACTGGGCACATCAACTTTCAGCTTGATCGCAGCACGCTGCGTCAAACGTCGACTTGCGTTGTCAGTTTGCCCAACCAGTTTGTTGTGTTTACAAGTGATAATTCCAGGCATTCAAGAAATATGGAGACAAAATGTTCCTGATTTGGGTGAATTCTTCAACTTTTGTGAAAAAATATCACCAAAACCAAAGGAATCGTGCTGCTTCCGTCGAAAAAATATTACTTGTTTACAAATGAAAAAAAAACAGATTTCGCCGTCAATCCGTGCCACGCTACACTCACTGGGCACTTGAAAAACGTCAACATTCAGCTTCCGTCAAACGTCAAGCTGCGTTCTCAGTTTGCAAAACGCGTTTGTTGTGTGTACAAGTGATAATTCCAAGCATTCAAAAAATATAATGACAAAATGTTCCGGATTTGGTGTATTTCCTCCAACTTTTGGCTTTCAAGAAATATGATGACAAAACTGCTGCTGCCAACACGTTTCCTCCAGCATTCAACCAATATGATCAGCAAATCATGCGCAGCATCATGCCGCTCTCGTCGGCTTGTTCCGAACCGAATCCATCAAACAATAAAGCAAAAAAGAAAACAAAGTTGCATCGGCAAACGAGGCATCCAATTTATTAAATTTGTATGCAGTGCGCTCGTTACCGCAGGCTGCTGCCGTGTGAAAATTCTTCCTCCGAGCCTCGATGAATTATGACATATGTTACCTCGCCGGATCAGTCAGTAGTGGCGGCGGTCTGTAATGCACTTTCGCTTGCTCACTCTTCCCGTCCCGAGCACTACATGTTGAACATAATCGTTCTGTAATTTGCTTTCAATTAGATTCAATATTCCCGCCGGGGTCCGAGGCTCCTTTTTTCCTGTGCGAGTTTGCGCTCTACATTTGTGTGAGTGAGTATTTCTCCGACTCTTTCTCACCTTCACAATTTAATTATGTTTTAACCATCTGTTACCAACCGGCTCCACCAACTAGAGGCCCAATTTGGTTCCGGAGGTTGTTGTTGCACTTCCTTGTTTGACGCGTCGGTGGCGACGCGGCGTCGCGGCCTCTTTCTCACCGGCGCGGCGGCAGCGATCTGTTACTGCGCTCTCTCACTCTCTTTTTCCTCCATCCAATTGTATTATCATTACCGGTTTAGTGCTGTTTTTTTGTTCGATTTTTTTTTGTATTCGTTTTGTTACATTCCTACTCCTCCTCGCCAAACACACAGCTCGATGTGTGTGCGTACGTGCTCATTAATGTGAATTAAAAGTCAAATTGCATTTGTACGCACCAACGCGGATCTGATCGCGCGAAGCGATCGATGACAGGAAGAGGGAAAAAAACATTTGTACCGTTTTCAAGCTGTCATTTTGGGGTCGGCTAATGAGTCGCTAACAGGCTAGTTTCTCCTTTTTTCTAGGATGTTTTGATCAGAATTTTCATCATATTTCTTGAATGCTCAAATTTTCAAACAGATTTTGTCATCATATTTCTTGAAAGCTTGAAAATTTCACTTGTCAACATTGCAAACTCAAAACAAACACGATTCGCTTGCTGCGATCTCCAAATCAGCTGTCAACATTGGAGTGCCCAGTGAGTGTTGCTTGGGACGAATTGACAAAGTAAAGGAAACGAGTTCTTTGGAAGCTTCCTCATTTTGTGTGGATGTTTTGCAATCATGAAACTTGGTTGATTACTTTTATTTTGGAGAAATGTTGTCATCATATTTCTAGAATGCTTGAAATTTCCCCTTGTAAACAATGCCAACTTTGTTTGAAGACTCGAATTCGCTTGCTGCGACCCCAACTGTCAACTTAGATGAAGTGCCCAGTGAGCGTTGCTTGTAGTAAATTGACAAAGGAAAGTAACGAGTTCTTTGGAAGCTTCTCTCTTTTTGTGAATGTTTGGTAATTATGTCACTTTGTTTAATACTTCTGATTTGTCTGAAATTGTCATCATATTTCTTGAAAGCTAAAATTTTCACATGTAACCACTGCCAACTCTGTTTGAAGACTACGATTCGATTGCTGGGATCCTCAAAACAACTGTCAACTCTGGTGAAGTGCCCAGTGAGTGTGGCTTGGGACGAATTGATGAATTAAAGGAAACGAGTTGTTTGGAAGCTTCTCTCGTTTTATTAGGGGATGTTTTTCAATCATGAAATTTGGTCGATTACTTCTGATTTGGACAGATTTTAACAAAATTTCCAGCTCAGTTTGAATACTTCAATTCGCTTGCTGCGATCCCCAAAACAACTGTCAACTTTGGTGAAGTGCCCAGTGAGTGTGGCTTGAGACGAATTAGGACAGATTTTGTCATCATATTTCTTGAAAGTTTGTTTTTTGTAAACATTGCGAACTCAAAACAAAGACTACGCGTTTCCCGAAACAACTGTCATCCTTGAAGTGCCCAGTGAGTGTGGCTTGAGACGAATTGACGAAAAAGGGAAAATTTCTTTTGTTCTACCGGACACCACGAGCTTGGTTCGTCTAATTTTCATTACTTTCCATGTTTATTTCTCGTAATATTTTCCAGTTAAGTGTATGATCTTTACAATGCGCGTTCCATTTCGATTTCTCAGCGTTCGGCTTTGATGTGTTTGTGTACGGGTGTGTAAGTGAGTGTGTGCTGGTTGAGTCTATACAATCTGAGAGTACGATTTTTCCAGCTTGTTAACCTCTTTTTATGAGCTTTTTTTTGTTCTGATTATTTCTTCAAATTTGTTTGATTCGAAACGGAATGCTGCTACCGGGGGTGAGAATTTTCCACTTACAAACGTACGGAATATATTTATATCAATATGTACAATTTCCAATAACTACCTAGCTTACGTCGTTCACCCCCACTTGTGTGACGGAAACCAACCAACAAAATTATGTCTTCTTCTGCATTTTTAAAAATAGTTGTGTGTATCTCTGTTTATCATTTGTTTTGCTGCATAAAACTTAAGATGGAGGAATGTCTGTTTACATTTTCACTTCTGTTTATTTGTGACTTTCTTTAAAATTGTTTAATACTGCATCGCTTTTTCCGAGCCAAGGCGCACGCACTTTTTTAAACTAAATTTTGGCAAATCCGTTGCAACTCACTGCTTTTATTTCTTCTGTCATTTGTGGTTCCGGTTGAGCAAGTTTGGGTTGTGGTTCAGTCACAAAAGCGCAAAACATGATGAATGTCGGTCGGAGTTCTCACAGTCGCGAGAGCGCTAATTGGGCGGCAGCGGCAGCTGCTAAAATCATAAACATTTTTTTAAAAGCGTTTTGGGAAAAAGGCTTTCGTCACATTTCTTTTTTATGGGAAAAGGGAAATCACATGGGAAAAGAGCATGGGGAAATTGAAGGGGGACGAAAAGTTTACAACATTTTACACTTATAAAATAATTAAATAATTATTTTCAAATACTATTATCATAAATTAAGATTATAGTTAATAAATTTAGTTCTCGTTTGCCGGCGCCGATCTCTCACTGGTTAGTCTCTCTCTGCTCGCTCACGATGATTTTTTATTACCATTATCTATACAACAAAAACAAAATTAACCACGGCGAGTTGCTCCCGTCATCGTCTCTTTCTCCGAATCTTGAGAATATAAACTTATTTACACAAACACGCACTCGCGCTCGCTCAAAGTGGAAACGTCATCGGATTCTGACAGCACGCAGTTCAACCGTGCGCTGCGCGCACCCACTGGGCAAACCGGGCTTTGTTTACGTTTCGCGACCGTTTTCCGGATCTTTGGCAAATGTGGTCGCGCGATAAACGTAAACAATGCGCTGTCAAGCTTCCGCTTTTTTTCCTTTTTCACTAATGATTTCACTTTAAAAAATAATATCTGCTTTAAATAAATGCTATTAAAAATAATAATCACTATTTTCCTTTCGCGCATGCCTTCTGCTCTCCCTTTTATAGGTATGTATACGTATATATGAGTGTTGCGGGGTCAATCACACGGCGCAGTCTTCAGACCTGAATGTTTTCCTCCTCGTCGTCGCTGGCGGGATTGCTCTCGGACCGTCCCGGCGGGCTGCCGGGGTTGAGCGTTGGACTCGGCGACCGCCGGGGCTGACTGCTGAGACTGCTGGTGCTGCCGTGGTTGTTGTTGTTGTTTGAGTTACCTGCGCCATTGTTGTGACTGGCTGCGCTTCCGTTGCTGCCGCTTCCGCCGCCCGCTCCGGGACTGGTTTGGCTCCCCGGGACTCCGGCTCCGCCCACCTGGGAAGCTGCGGCTGCCGCGGCCACCGCCGCCTGCTGACTGCTCGCCTGGTAGTAGCTGCTCAGCGTGGACAGGGACGTGGAGGCCGACAGGTGTGGGAACGGGCCGCTCGGACCGGGGATGGTGTTGAGCGTTCCCAGGCCGGGCACTCCCGGGTAGATCCGGTACGGCAGAGGCTTCTGGAGGGCGGCGGCTGCGGCCGCGTGCCGGTAGTACGCGTCCACCGCACTCTGGGGCGCTCCCGGAGGACCGGCCTGGGCCGGGTACGGCCAACCGCCCAGATATGGGGGTCCTCCGTACAACCGCTGGAAGGCAGCGTAGTTTCCGGCTTCCGCTAGCAGCTCCAGCCCGACCGCGGTCTGGCGCTTCCATTTGGTTCTGGAAAAGGGAGAGAAAGAAGGGCAAAATAGGCTTTTAATTACGCTTTTCCTTGAATTACGACTCTATTAATCGACGCTCTGTTAGAGCCGGAGAGCGACTTGTTGTGTTATGTATAAATAAACGTTTATTGTTATTTTTGCGCATTTTTTCCGACATTAGCATCCATATCAGGTCGTAAGCAGTTTCCCAGTTTTGTTCCGTAAACCGAGCGCTCGCGCGCGTTGATCTATATTCGCCGATAAGACCGGTTTAAATGGCATATGCATGTTTTGCGCTAAGCTCACCCTACCCCCTCCCCCTTCCTTTTCATTATTATGCACACAGTTCATAACTTATAAAACATCAACCGCCAGCCAGACCCGGCACGGTTGGATGCGTTCATTCAGTTGCGTGCATCAACCACCAGACGGCGGGGTGTGAAATGCAACTTTGCGGCGGGGGGCGGGCAATTATTTCCAACAATTTCCACTTAATTGTTACCGCTGTTGTTTGAATTGGTGTCCCTTTTCCCGGGCGTGTAGCGTTGTTGCAAAGTTGCACGCATCTGCTCCACGCGACGTGCAAACTCGCTGGGTTGTTTGACAGTTTGTCACGCGGTGCGGTGCGACAAGCTCGCTGGGCAGTTTTTGGAGGTGGGTGACAGTGCGTTGTTGTGAGGAAAACAAATTTGTTTTTGGTGAAGAAAAGTGTTAAATTTTAAGCTTTCAAGAAATATGATGACCTATTTAGAGTTTTGACAGTTTGCACGCATTTTTGTGAGAATTTTCCAAGCTTTCAAGAAATATGATCACAACTTTTCCATGCGACATTCGACAGTTTGACAGATTATCACGCGGTTCGCCCACAAGTGCGTCAAGCTCATTGGGCAGTTTCGTGAAGTGTCAGTTCGTCGCGTCAAACGTGTTTTCGGTGCAGAAAAATGTGGAAAATCTAGGTTTTCAAGAAATATGATGACAAATTCTGACTTCAACCAGTTTGGTTAGCAAATTCCAAGCTTTCAAGAAATATGATGACCACCATCTCGAGAAGCCGCCATCACTCGAGCCAACATTCCGACGCGGCGTCACGCCGCGGGACATTCCACGATTCCCGGCGCGCCATCATCATCATCTCTTTGCCCGGCAATGGTTGCAATTACGGAGTGTGCAAGTACTGCTCCGCTCCAAACGAAGTGGAAAACGGCGCACGATTTACGAAAAAATGGCAGCAGGAACCTTATGGGAGATGTCCGAGGGGCGAGCGAACCAGTTTTCCGGCCTAACGTGGCAATTTAGTGGACCTCCCGATCGTTCCAGTGGGAAGTGAGAGAGGGTACAAAATGATCTCTTTTCTACCCGACAATCACGCAATTGATTCCGGTTCTGCAACGTTTAGAACGCATAAACGTTTTGGCGTGCGAGGCCCGGTCCCGACTTGTGCATTTGCATCGCCGGCCCGGGATCGTGCAAGAGGGAATAATTGGCCCCCGGTTCCCGGGAAGACCTATCACGCGCGGGGTTGCGAAGCAACCGCAATTACCGACGGCGGCCAGAACATCGCCCATTTAAAGTACAACAATGAAGCACAAAATGAGTTTTGTAGATGAAAAATCGCTACCTTCTCACTCGCACAACAACCCATGAATAATTGAAATATTCATTACTCATTATTTAATGTTTTCAGGTTATGTCTGTCTGCATTTTTGCACCGCCGCAACTCTCCACCCTCCCTCGGAATGCATCTCAACGCCGAGTAATGATATTATTTTCATGTAAATCGCCCCCTCTCCCTCGCGATCGTGAGCTCGCGCTCACGTGAGTGAGTGATAAATTTAATCAAGCAATGTTTCGCGGAAAAATATACACGACTCGGCGCGCCGCGCGGTCAGCCCATTACTACAAAGTAGTGGTCGCGTCGAGATTAAAGATTAAGACACTTGTAATTTGTATTGTTCGCTACAAAATGCACGAGCTCCGCTCGCCACCTCACCGATCGCGACTCAGCCAATCACGAGCCCGTCACCGTCGCCATTACTGACCGTTAAATCATTTTGTACGAGCGCTTAGCTCGCGCGACCCAGCTGGTTCCAGCTCAATAGCGACGACAGCCGGCAGCCATTTTTCTGTCCCGCTCTAACCACGCTCTAAAGTTTTACGAGTTTGTCACGGCTCCCCCCTCCTCGTCGCCTCAAGCTCATTGGGCATTTCCAGCTCATTGATTTTCGAAAAAAAAAGTCCAACTAACGAGCTCGAACTGGTTTTCTGGCTCGCTCTCTCGCTCGCTTCTGTCATAAAGGGGCTAAATGCAATAAATATAAAAATTTGCTTGTGTTCCCGCCCTCGCACCGGGCGAAGCCCGGTGAAGTGTGGCCGCCACAGCCATTGTGTACCGTACACAGATGGTGTCAATTACCGGTCCCGGCTAAATTCTTTCTTCGTGTTTTTTTTTTTCAGCCCGTTTGCAAAACTTTTCCCCTTGGGGCGAAATTGCCTTAAAAGTGCCGCGCACAAAGCAACGAGGGCGAATTAAGAGGCACTCGTTTTCCCCCTTTTGACAGTTTTTTTTTCTTTCCTCTTTTCTTTTGATTTCAAAAGAAAACGAAAACTCGTTAACCGGCAGCATCTTGTCCATTTGTCACCCTTCCACGTGCAGATTGATTCGCAATTTCGACGTAATCATAACTTTTTAATTAATCTCTCGGACCTCTCCGGAGATGCAAGCGAGGCTTGTTCAGCGAAAAAAAAAGTCATAAAAGTAATTTTTTAATCGGTTTTCTTGTTCTTCAAACTCCGACTACGAGAGGAAAAAACGTGAAAGGATCAAAACTTTCATTAATCACTCTGTCAACCCCTCCAGTCGGCAGGTTCGAGAAAAAGTTGAAAATATTGTCACCTTTTCCCGTACCCCTCGAGTCCCCTCTAAAGAAAGCGATTAATTTATCATTCTCCTCTGAACCGAACACGCTCCTGCGGAGCGTATCGCGCAATAAAACTCAAATTAAGCTGCCCTCCGTCGACGATTACGATCCTACCGATCTCCCGGACGATTCCCCGTCGATTAATTAGCTCGATATTGCACCAATACTAGCGCGCGAGCGCTTATAACTGTAAGTCGTGCCTCGTTGACGTTTCTTTTGTGTGCGACAAAAGAGTTCAACACAATAAAAGAATTCCATTTGCGACGGGGTTCCGAATTTGTGGCGTTTTTGCACGCGATTTGAATGTAAAACAAACTAAATTACTGTTTTTGAGGGGTGCGGGCCGAATTTGCCACACTAACGGTAACTGTCAAATGGTAACGGTCAATTCGCGACGAGCGCGAACTCATTAGGCACTTTTGCAACCTCCAATTTCATTTCTACCAAATGTCAATTTGCACACGATCAATTCACGACTAAGTCACACTCACTGGGCAGTTTGGAGAATTTGAGCTGTCAAACGCGATTCTACATCATGGCAACCACCGATTGCATTGCGTTGTTTTTGTTTACGTTTTTGAAGTGAAAAGAGTGTAAACGTGTTTGTAGAATGAACAATTCTTTGCTTTCAAGAAATATGATCACAACTATTATGATTAAATGTCGAATTGTGAAATTTCTATCAACTTTTCACAAGTGTTTAATTGAATCGTTGGTGCACACGATCAATTCACGACCCGTGCAAACTCATTGGGCAGTTCGAGGACCTCGAACTGTCAACCGCGATGTTGCATCCAAGCAACCTCCAATTGCTTTGCGTTGTTTTTGTTAACGTTCGTGAAGTGAAGTGTGTAAACGTGTTTCTAGAGTGAAAAAATCTTAGCTTTCAAGAAATATGACGACAAAATCGATTAAAATGCAGCAAATTTCCAAGCTTTCAGGAAATATGATCACAATTATCGACGAGTTGGAGCCCAAAAGCCGGCGTCATCCAGCCAACTTTTGCCAAATACAATCATAATTAGCGAACGGTCGTCGCCGGTCATCAAACGTCCCGCAGCGGAGGCCGATGTCCCTCCTACCGTCGGTCAAGTTGCCGCAGCGGCCGACCAAAGCAGCAGTAAAAAAAAACATGAAAAAGTTACCACCATTGATACATATCGCAGACACTTTCAATTAGGCTTCTCTAAAACAAATTTCCGCCCGTTCCCTCCCGCTCCTCCTACAAGTGAGCGCTCGAAGCCCAGTTTTGGGCAAGCTTCCAGATATCTCCGTGTAGGCATCAAAGTGATTTGGCACTCTTGAGGCACCTACACACGCTCAATCAATGAGCAGCCTCCAGGAGGGAAAAGAGGCCCCGAAAGTGAGTGGGTAATAATTAGAAGATGATATAGTGGAAAAAAAGCAAGAAACGAACCCGGAGAGATTTGTGCTGACTCAGTTTCCGGCGCCGCAGGATTCGGGTGTGGCGCCACCGGAAAGGTTACTCTTAAAAGCGCCCTTTGACGCCCCCGGTCCAGATCCTTTAATGAGTGGGCTCGAGATGCATCGCACTCGTCATCGTCGTCAAAGATCCTCTCTAAATCCAATTATGATCGAGCGTGAAAAAAGGTGAGACGCCGCTCGGCAGAGGTGTCTCCGAACCCTTGGACGCAGCGGGAAGTGACCTGGCTTGGCGCCCCTCCCTACAGCCAAATCGTCAAGTGTGAAATGACAAATGGGATTTGTCGAGGCGCTTCGGGGTCATACCGGCGCGCACCTTGTGCGCCAATTAATCATCACCAGTTGGAAGAAGTGCACGGAGCGGGGTGGGGGTTCCCAGCGCTACTTTACAAGAGATTTTCGTCGAAGCTAATTACCACCCGTGCAATTGGCCTCGTTTGCCCAAGCCTTTGATAAATCGTCATCTCGCGAGCGAGCGCGCTCGCAACGACGACTGAGTCCTGCTCTGCTCTTCGCACATGCAGTGTGTGTGTGTGCGGACATAATTTATAGTTTATATGCAAATTTATTACACTCAAGTATGAATAAATTTGTTAGTTTTGTGTTAATTCCTTGCGGTTTGCGCCGAGAGGAGCGCACATTGTTACTGTGAACGCAGCTCTCTTGTACGCCGGGTTTTTTTTTGCGAGGGACGAACGCTCTCATTCTTTTTACGATCGCTGAAACGACCGTAAAAAAGAGCTCAACAATGGGCACTCGACGACGACTGTTTGACGAATTCGCGGTAGTATTTGGATACGCAGAGGAAGAAAAAACCGCTGCCACTCGTAATAAATCAAATTCAAATTAGTAACGAAGCGCACGCATTAACGATTTATTGCTCGGTTTTTTGCCCGACCATTACCGGAAGCGAAAAGGATATTTAGGGTTATGTTTTACGAGTTTGGCGTTCCCGCGCGCGCGGAAAAGGAATCAATCGCGCACGAAGTGACACCGAAACTACCCGAAATTAATTTGTTAGCTCTCTATTTAGATGGTAATTTGGATGGCCTCGACGAAACACGGCAGCACCGTTAATTGTGTGTGGCGCCGGGTGTCATAAATCAAGCCTCGCTCAAAGTGGTTCAATTAGAGCGTGGAGGAGCTTTCGACCATTTTTCCGCTCGTTTTTCCACGGGTAAGCGTTTGTGCTGCCGATTGTGATCATAGCTCTCGAATGCTTGAAAAATCCGCTGCATTTTAAACAGTTTTGTCATCATATTTCTTGAAAGCTAGGAATTTATCACTTTTCTAACGCGTTTGCCACTTTTCACCTCGCGAACGTAAACAAAAACAAAGCACGCGACGCCTGCGGCGTGCTACTGTCAAAACGTCTAACTGCCCAGTGGTCGTCGCGCGCGACGAATTGACTTTGCGCAAATTTGCAAACGACAAATCTCTGATTGTTTTTAACAGTTTTTGTGATCATATTTCTTGAATGCTTGAAAATTCGCTGCATTTTAATCGATTTTGTCATCATATTTCTTGAAAGCAAAGATTTCTTTCACTCTCCAATCACGTTTGCACACTTTTCACCTCTCACGAACGTAAACAAAAACAACGCACACGCGACGCCTACTGCACGCCGCTGTCAAAACACCAAAACTGCCCAGTGGTCGTCGCTCGCGACGAATTGACGCGTGCTCAAGGAAACTTTTCCGCAGCGCAAGGAAAGGCAAATTTGCATACGACAAAACGCGTTAATTTCTGCCTTTATCTACAAGCGCCGATTGGCATGCAATAGTTAAACGCTGTTTTCCCCCTTCAAGCACGTCTTGGTGCAACTCGCGGCGGCGCACCTCATAAATAACAATCGCACTAGCGATTAAATCGACTTTTAAGCGGTGTGGCGCCCTCTACGAGGGCGAAAAAGGACCGAAAAAAGGTGGAAAATTTAAGTTTACATACCAAAACTGAAGTACGAGTCCTGCGGGGAGACCAACAACCGAAAAGGGGGTTGTTGCGAGTTCATTAGTTATGGAGACCCGGAGCACTGTTATCTTAATAGCTTCGCTGCGGTTTTTATGCGGTTACAGTCGTAAGAATTTTTATGTTCTAACAGGCGAACGTTTGTTATCCTGGCCGGTTTGGAAACAAATTCGTTCCGAAGGTTTTATTGGGTCCGGCCACTTATGATTGTGGTGTGGTAAAACGGAACGAAAAAAAAGCTAAATTTTCTCATCGATAGAGCCCGATTGCTGGGCTGGGTATCACCAGTTGGTCAGGAACGGCAATCTGTGCTGTTTGCCGTCTGATCCCTTGGCCAATTGCGGGGACGGGTAATTTAATCAGGTATTAAATCATGTTATTTTTTCCATTGGTCTGGGGCCACAGCCGGGCAACGACGACGTTGCCCGGTAAAAATAATAAATAAATTGATATCGCAAAACCACAAACAATAAATCAAAGCCGTAATGACAGGTGCGTACGTGTGTTGGTCCGGCTGTCTGTTGACCAACGTCTGTCCGACTGACTGTTTGTTTGCCGCACAGCTGTCCACCACTGGCTGGGATTGGTAGCGCAGGGCAAAATAATAATTTAACATTTTGATCGAAAAACGAAATGACATAATTTGCATAGCGTTTGATGCGTTCCAATTGCCGGCCCCAGTTTGCGGTGGTGGTGACTGACAGTGATCCGACCTCCACTTCACGGCATATGGTTTAGACTCGACTTTCCCGCATGCTCTCTCTCTCGCACAACATACTATTGAAATATGATGATTATACGGTTTACACAAATGCACGGTGATTCTTCCATTAGCGATGTTTGTTCTGGCGGTGTGTGCTTTTTGCTCATTAGCGAAATGACCGGTTTGGCGACTCAATTGACTCGCCCCCAGGTAATCGCCGTCATTTTGAGGTCGTTATTGTGATCATATTTCTCAAAAGTTTGAAAAACGCTGCAAAATTACCGCACCACGTGCCGCGAGCTGTCAAACTGCCCAGCGGTTGTGCTCGTGCGCGGTTGCAGCGCAGCTGTCAAAATTTCCAAACTAGCCCAGTGAGTTTGTCCACCCACGTTTTAATCGCTTCCAGCTGGAAAATTTTAATCCCCGTTCTAAATTGGATCCACTCACACCCCTTTTCCGAGGATTTCCAAGAATTCAATCAAACTTTACCCCTTTGAACTCTCGACACCTTCCCGGCCTGTGCAAATGAACTTAATTTCATCACGGGGTTTCGGTTCCGCCAGCTTCCGGAAGTGATAATTGCTAATTACATTATCCTCTGTTCCGCCCGCAGTCGCAGACTGCGCAAGCCGGCAGGTTCGGGGGGGTGGACGAAATCACTTCAAGCCCGTAGTTGACACCTCTCGCCGCAAAAACTATACACAAATTGGATTAGATTAAAATTTATTTTCCCCCGGCCTTCTTTTCGCCATGCCAACGACTCCTACACCAGGAAGAAGCTGCAAGAACCGCAAACCTCCGAAAATAAAAACTTTGAAGTTGCCTCCAATTTGTTCCTTCGTTCTTTCTCTGTGGTGTTTTCCCTTGTAATTTCCGACCGGACCGGTTCGCTTGGAAGCCGGCAGCCTCCGGCTGCTCATCTTCTTCCCCCTCGCTCTCTCTGCTGTTCGTTCTCTAGTATAGTAAATTATCGACAGTAATTTACATCTATTTGATTTTGTGGTTCCCTTCTTCCCCTTATGCGTGTGTTCGTGCTCATTGATAGTTTTGGGACTCTCTTCCCCCGATTCACCACGCAAACCCCATAACAAAGCATGTTATAATCTTGTTTATTTAATTTGATTCATTTAATGGCACATTGGACCACTCGATCACTTCTGCCTCAAGCTGGTGTGGTCCGGAATCGTCAATTTGTGAATGAAATCTGGAGCAGGCTGGGACAAAACCCGGGGGATATCCGGCATCACGCATGATTGGCCGCTGGAATGTGTAGTCTCTTCCTAGTTCCTCGTTCGGAATCAATTCGATCGCGTGTAACAAGGTGGAAAGGGAAATATTTGAACGAAGAATTTCACGGACGATACTCGATCGTTCGTGGGAACGACAATGACGCCTGCGTTGGAAACTGGAGAACTGTCAAGTAATGTACCTTCGCACATACGGTACGGAGTCATGCTCGAACGGTCCGGATTTGGTCCAGCGGCCGCTGGGAATGTCTGTGTGACCGGAGCTGATTTATTGAAATCGTAGACAGGCCGAGATCGCGCTCGGATTGCGAAACGCTGACGTGTAACGGAACCGGTTTCGGTGACAAATGTGCGCAAAAATGTGTCTTGAAATCCTTTGGGCACAGCTGCATTGTTTTGGTAGAGAAATGTCAAATATTTGCAGGAAAAACATGGTCAATTCGTGTTTGACGAAACTCACTGGGCACGTGGCACGTTTGACAGCTCATCACAGCAGTCTCTGCGAAGCAATGTTTTGATCGCGTTTGATTTCGACGAAAAAGTGTTAAATTTAGTTGTTTTCTAGCAAAAACGGTGAAATTTGATCACAAAAACTGAGGGGAAGCTGTAAGAAATGATAATTTTGAGCAATTTCTAAGCTTTCAAAAAAAATTGACAATTGTTATTGAATTTGGTCAATTCGTATGTGATGAAACTCACTAGGCACTTGGCACTTTTGGCAACTCATCGCAGCAGTCGCTGCGAAGCATTGTTTTGATCGCGTTCAGTTTCGGTAGAAAAAGTGTAAAAGTGAGTTGTTTTCTATGGCAAAACGGTGAAATTTTCCAAGCTTTCAAGAAATATGATCACAATTACTAGAAGGGCTGATAATCCTGAGCAATTTCTAAGCTTTCAAGAAATATGATGACCACTTTTATTGGAAGCTGACTTGCGGATGTTACGACCGTGTGTCAATTCGTGAGTGGTGAAACTCACTGGGCACAACGTTTGACAGCTCAGAACAGCTGCGCTGCTGCGCAGCATTGTTTTGATCGCGTTCAGTTTCGAAGGAAAAGTGCAAAAGTGAGTTGTTTTCCTGCTAAAACGGTGAACTTTTCCAAGCTTTCAAGAAATATGATCACAAAACCGGGAAGCAGCTAATAATTCCGAGCAAATTCTTAGCTTTCAAGAAATATGATGACACTTTCTGCTGAACAAAGGAGGAACCTACCTTCGATTTTGGTACCACGTCTTGACCTGGGTGTCGCTCAGTCCCAGCTTGTTCGCCAGCTCCATCCGGTCCTGCACGCTCAGGTACTTTTGCCGCTCGAAGCTCTTCTCCAGCGTCTGCAGCTGGTGGTCGGTGAAGGCCGTGCGCGCTTTCCGCTGCTTTTTACTCAGTCCGGACGAACCACCGAGCCCGAGGCCGTTCTTTATGCTGTTGCCGTCCTCGTCCTTGCCACCTGGGAAAAAAAGAACGATAAAGAATTCATTAGAACCTTCGCCTGACTCCGCGGGGAATCGATGACAGCGCGTCCCTCCGGGTACTCAATAAAACACGAACCAAAATTGAAAATCATTCAAATACTTAACTAGCTTTGACAGTTTGCATTCATTTTTAATAGACTCCTTCCTCCGGACCTTCGGTCCGAACCTAGCAAAAACCCAAAGTGCGAGCAATTAATCATCCTTTGTGACTCACTCCTTCTGCTCCAGGAGGAGCGCGGAGTTCGCGCGAGGCCCCGTTTCGTTCCCAATTATGTGAGAAACGGCAGTGACGGTGCAGTTTCACCCCGAGCGCTCTCGATCTTAATTATGCTTTTAAATATTTATAACAATAATAACAATCAGTAACAATAACACAGAGAAAAAGCAGAGCGAACCGAGAACGCACCAGGAGGTAAGCGGCGCGCCCGTTTCCAGAACATCGCTACTGTTGGCGGCTCATTGTGACATTTAAAAATCTATTAGGCTGCATTACGTCAGCAGATTCGATTGTGACATTCAGCTGCTGCTGCTGCCGATGGCAGCAGCCTCGAGGCAGTGCTGCCAGTAAAAGGTTATAAACGAGGAAAGAGTTTGATCACTTTGTTCGCGAGCAAATGACGGATTTCACAGTCGGGAAGCGCTTTGGCGTAAGCGCCACTTTTGCGCGACCCGAACAATAGGTCGTAATCAGATTGTGTATCGTTGTGTTGGTGAGGGGGTTAAAGTAGGATTTTATTGTAATTAATTGGACTCGAGAGGTGTCTAAACTGAGACCGCGAACCTCAATCATCTCGCTAAGCCGGCCGCGTTGACGGGTCAGAAATTGAGATAGTTTTGTAACAGTTGAAAAATTAGAGTACAAATTCGGATTTTATTCAAATTTTAATCCACGCCGACTTATCGTGCGTATCAGAGGGTAATTTTCAGCCGTTTGTTTTCCGCGCCCATCGCAGTAACCATATTTCATCGAGTAATATACACGTCAGCCGAGTTTGGACAAATTGGTGCGCGAGGGGCCGCTACTGTACCTGCCCGTCATAAAAAAGCACGAGTGCATGAAACTATTCTCATCGAGTACGGCGGCGGCGAGGGGCCGCTCGAAATTAGCATCTAATCTAAAAGGCTAACAGCCATCGAATTATCATAGCACTCCAATCTAACGCTAAATTCAACACCTGTTTATGCTGTTAATGTCCTCCTCCCCTCCTTCTCCTCGCCACTTCTAAGCACTTCTCATCAACCCGGGCTCCAGGTAGAACTTGTAGAAGTTAATCTTTCGTAACTGCATCGCGAGATGTGCAAACCCGCTGGGTTGTGAAACGTGCCATTTAGAGAGACGCTCTCCACCGCTGGGCTGTCTAATTGACGTTTCGATCCGTTGCGGCGGCGCCGCCGGCGCCATTTTGGATTTTTTTGTTCGTTCTTTTGCAGAGATTCCGCGCGATAACCGGAACGGGACCGAAGCCGACGCGAAGAACAAAGTTTTCATTTAATTAATATAAATTGCATGAAATTGCAACTTTTGAAGCATTCGCGAGCATGACTTGTCAAACGAGCTGTCAGTCACCCTTGCGCGATGCGCGAGGGGCTCTCCAAAAGTGCAAGCCCCAAAAATTTTTCGAAGGAAACGAGTTTCGGGAGTCGCATTCCTGCGAATCGTTCGCGACGCCGGAGGAAGAAAATCACTTAAGCTAAAAATTATCATCATTTTGTCATGTCATGTCCAGGTAATTATAGTTTTATTGATTCGCAAACCCCGTACACATAATGATCATTTATAACTCCTTTTCATTTCTGCTCGAGCGTGCAACGGATCGTGGCAGGCTGTTGCAATTTTTATCGCGAGACTGTCGACGGGGGAAAAATCAAAACTTATTAATTTTATTTCTTCATTTCGCCATGCAGCCAATCAAACCAAGCAGGCGGATAAAAAACGCGGCTAGCAAATCAAGAAGCATGAATTTTAATTGAACGAATAATATCCGTTATCTCGCTGCAGCTGCACGTTGACCACGTTGCAAAACGATTGGCAAATGTCAGTCCGCATTAGCCGATCAAAAGGCCGACCCCGAGAGCAAAGTATGTGTGAAAATTGCCAACCTAATCACACACACACACACGCTCCTCCTCCTGCACCCCCTTGTTTACAAATCCATTAACGTCAACTGTAATGTGCTACCGCATAATGTGCTGTCATCTGGATCCCGCGCGTCCTCGAATCGGTTGTGCTAGGTTGCAAAGTTGTCGGTAAACTTGGAGTTGCCGTCGCCGCCACCGCAGCTATCATTACCCTCTTGCGGGTTGATGATGATTGCCCATGTTTCACCACCGCCACCTCCGCCAACAACGATCGCGTCGTCGTCGTTTGTCGTCAGGGTTTATGGGAATGCACCCACTCACCGAGTGGGTCTAATTATGACAACGAGATGCACTTTAGTACGGGTGGGAACGATGGCTTGACGAGGAATTGCCCTGGGAAGATGACGCCGAAACGGGTTCGTCTTGTTTTGGAACAATCTGGAGCGGTCGGGAACGTTTTGTGATCATATTTCTTGAAAGCCAAAATTTTAAAACACTTTTCCAACTGATTTGATGCAATTGATTGAGCAACTGTTGCAAAAATGCCACAAAAACACGTTTTGCATTCAACACTTTTCACCAACTGACAACTGTCAAACTGTGTGCCCATTGAGTTTGACGTTTGACGCTTGAACAGTTGGAAGTGCCCAACGAGTTTGCCTATGTGCATTTTAACGTGTAAAAATACCAAAAAATCGCACTTTGTAGAAAAAAACAACGAGTTTTCTGAAGGATCCGCCAATTTATGATCATATTTCTTGAAAGCTAGGAAATTTACACAAAACACTGAATGTCCAACGGGCCTTTTATTGAAAAACAAAAAACAAATTAAGCAACAAAAATACACGTTTTGCAATCAACACTGACAACTGTCAAACTGTTTGCCCAGCGAGTTTGGCGTTTTCGTTTGAACTGATGGAAGTGCCCAACGGGTTTGAAATCGCGCAAAAGTATCCCAAAAATGAGTCAATTTCGTAAATTTATCGCCAAAACTGGAAGCAAAATGTTTCGCATCGAGTCAGGCTTGCCATTTCAGAGCATTTTGGAGCTGTTTGTGACCATATTTCTCGAAAGCTTGGAAAATTTTAAACAATGCGCTTCAAAAACTGTCTAACTGAGTGCCCAACGAGTTTGAGCCACGCGTTTGAACTGCAAATGATTGCATTCTTGCATGGTTCTGCCATTTGGGAGCAACCTGGAGCTGTCAAACTGTGTGCCGAGTTTGATTCCTTCGATTGAACAACAACAGACAAAAGTAAACAACGAAAACACCTTTGACAACTGTCAGATGGTGTGCCCAGTGAGTTTGACGTGTTCACTGGAAATGTTGACAAACTGCCCAAGGAGTTTGCACCCACCAAAAAGGAAGCCAATCGCGCCTTTCTCGGGAACCATTAGCGCGCGATTTACGGCTGCTCCCGGGACGGGAACGTCAAATTTTCCCATTTCCCACACCCCGAAAAAGAATCGCAAATCGCGCACTCCTGAGTGAGGTTAGGGGGTCGCCGGCGCACGCCCGACTTCTCGGCCCTCAGATTGCCGGGCTGAAATTGAAACGAATTTACTTATTATTGTAATTTCTGCAGCCTTTTTTAAAAGCTGTGTACTTAACCGAGAGCCAAGGATGCTGAGAAAACGACGGGCGAGAACGATTCAAATTATACACTGTACTTTTTCTCGAAATTAAGTACGTTCATTATTGTGTAAATCACGAATTCCCCCTCGTCGTCGCCGTCGTCTTCGACGACCAGTTTTTCTTCTCCATTGTTGTTATTGCCGGAGGAATTGAGAGCAAACAGTGGAGGAAAAAACTGAATCCAGGACGACGTGATGAAAAGTCGATACAAAACAAATTGCAGTCACGACGACGACGAGGGGCGCACCAACAAGTATCATTGTCGATAAGTGCAGCCTCTCGACTCGAGAGCCGTCCCTGCCGAAGAGTGGAGTGGAAAATTATGATTATGTTTCAGTGCGGTGCACTTTGGAGGTTAGGGTTGGGGACCTAACAATGTTATACACAGTGTTTCGAGGGGTTCCTCAATGGGCCCGTACTTGTACAGGGCTTGGCAGTTTTTTTTATGTCATTTTCCGGAAAGAAGTGAGCAGTCCTCGCCAAGTGGGTATTGAATTGCGCCAGGGCGTTTGAGATTTCCAAGTGGCGTGTCAATTGGGTCGCCGTCGGTTGAAGGTCAAAGAGTCGGATTACCGAGAGTCCGAGAGGGTAATGATGCGATCAGAATCACGCCACTTAGCGTCGGAACGACGCGATGAGGGGGTAATTTTCCGGTAATATGTAAATAAATATGTATTCACACCAACACTGGTGTGCGTGGAGACGACAAAGAGAGAAGGAGAGAGTTCGATATCTAGCGCTGCGAAGCAGTGTGTGCGTGACAGCTTCGAGTGACAGAAGGACGACGAAGCAGGCGGTGCGCGCGAGAGCGCAGAGAAATGCTAGAAGAGAGAGCGAGCGTGAACGCAGCATCCCAAGAAGCGACAAACACAGTGGATGACGGATAAATAAAAATATGCCACGCCTTTCTTTCGTGTTTTGGCAGATCGGACGGGTCTGTGTTGGTGCGTGCCGTGCATCGTGTAAACGTTATATTCAATTAGCGAGACGGCGCGCAGCGGAAGCTGCGAAGACGTTTTCGCTGCGTTGCCGACGGACTCCATCGCTCCATTAGATATTCCATTACCGAAAGGAATAAAAAACCTCAAACCCGCTGGGCATCCACCAATCACACTCACGCAAACGGCAGCGCAGCTGTCATAACTAGGTGTAGACAAAAAGTCAAAACACCAAAGAGTAAACAGTGACCAACTGGGCGCGATCACGCTCACTTCGATTGAATCCCCCCTATAATTACCCAACCCTCTTGGGTAGCTGTCAAACCAAGCGCGCTCGCGCGCCGTCTAGCGGCTGAATTATTAACTAACGCCGAGACCGCAAAACAAGTTAACCGTAATTGAATCGATCCTTCTGGAAGGAGTCTTGTTGCAGGCCCCAGCAAGTCTAATTACGGAGTAAAATGCCATTTTCGCGTGGGGGTCACCGATTTCACCCGCGCTCAGACTCAAACTCAAAATATGGCGTAATGAAATTGTGTGTGATTGATTTAATTTGTTTTTCGGCGCCGACCCCTCGAGAAATGTGAAGGCAGACCGAACGAAACAAAAAACGCATTATTTGCTTTTGCCGGTGCAGCGCGCTAGCGCGCTTGCGGGTTAATTAAATATTAAAACTCAATTACTTTTCAACTCGCTAAAATTTCATATTTCTCCTTGATGGCAAGCAACCCCCAAAGTGATCATCATCATTTCTATTTTGCCCCCGCGAGTGTGTTTTTATTTGGCCTGCGTGCATGATTATTATTTTGATGGCTTTGATGGAATTAAAAATGGCTCCCCCCTCCCGTCCTCTGCCCCGAAATTGCACTAGTTTTGCTTGTTGTGTTTCCGGGGAGGTGGGGGCGAAATTTCCAAGGCTCATTAAGTGTGGACCGGGTTTTCGGCCCAAATCAGCTACTTTTTGTGATCATATTTCTTGAAAGCTTGGATTTAAACAGCACTTTGTCCGCTTGAACGGCTTGAAACTCGCGATAAGCATGATTCACAGCTGTTAACAGCTGTCAACGGTGCGTGCCCAGTGAGTTTGTCGCGCTGCGAATTGACAGCAAAATTCGTCCGAGAGCTCGCACTCAAATGCTTCCTCGAGGAGCCCACAAATATTTTGCTGCCGGAATTTGGTTTTTAATTGGTTACCCTCTTCAAATAGCCTCTTTTTGTGATCATATTTCTTGAAAGCTTAGAATTAAACATTTTTCAACACTTTTTCTCTTGCAGTCGCAAAAACGCACTATTAACAGTTTGACAGTTGTCAACGAAGTCAACGCAGCATGCCCAGTGAGTTTGTCGCGCAGCGAATTGACGCCGATTTTACCCAATTTTGAGTGCGTGACAGGTCGCACTCAAATGTAAATCAGCGTAAATTAACACACCGACACGATGCTTTGTTTACAAGCAATTCACTACCGAAAATTGGCGCTTAATTGGTCTCTCTCTCTCGCGTTAATTGCGCTTTGTGCTTTTTTCTCTCTCTCAAGTGACACAATGGTTGTCAAACCGGAAGCCCCTCGAAGAGGAGTTTACCCCCCGCACTCATTAACGGACACACCGGTCGGCCGACCGGAACCAAGAACTGACCAAAACAAAACGTGGCGGGCCTCCGCTCTTATCGGCTTGCGCCGATCTCAATCACCTTCTTCGCTCTTTAAAGAGCTTTTCGTTTTCTAGGTTAGGAATTTTGTAAACTGAAAACTTAAAAGGCGCGTTTAGCGCCGCACCACGTGGGATCTCCACTCGTCTGCTTTATCGATCAAAGGCTTCCCGTTCTCTTTGCTATTCATCACCTCTCATTTCGGTTCGACTGGCGAACAAAAAATATCGCTTAATTTGTTCCATTCTTGTCTATTTTATTACCGTTTTATGGTAATTTAGCTAGAATAACAAAGCGCACCCCGTGTGTCGTTGGCGTTGTTTGTGTACGACCCGCGTAGAGAAATTGCGGCGCGCTGAACAAGCGATACAGCGGAACTTTATTATTCTATATTAAATTTATTTAGCGGTTCAACGAGATGCGACAATAACACAGCAAATCCGCGTGTGCATGACACGCTAGGTTCCAAAATGAGTGAATCACACAAAGCTGGCTTCGCGTGACGCGACGCGTTTTTTTTCGGCGGGGGTCGTCCGCAAAACGAGGGGGAAATGTGTTTTAAATTATATGCCTTTTATAAATGTGCTCACTCGCCGGGGGTTTCTGTTGTGAGCGAGATAAATATCTAGATTGGAACATGTCCAGCCGGGCGGAAAAAGTTTGGTTAGAACCCCGCTTTTCGCGTGCTAATGGAAGGGGGGGTCTCCAAAGTAGCGCGCACAGGCAAAAGTAAATAATTGTAATGAAAATCTACGAGTCCCCTCTACCCGAAAGCCGCCGCACATGTGTGCGGAAGTTCTTTTTGTTAAATGGTTGTCGCCGATGCGGAGATTTTTCCGTGTGTATGTCATTAAAGTGCCTTTGCAGGAAGCCATTAAGAGCTGCTGGTTAGGGTTAATTAGCGGTTTATGGTACGATAAACGCCCGGGACTGCATTACCGACGGGGCAATTTCACGCACAGCTCCGCAACACGATAGTTTGTGATCATATTTCTTGAAAGCCTGGAAGAATGCACTGAAATTGGACACTTTTCACATGAAATTTGACTTTTTGATGCGATTCGACACGTGCTTGGTGAAAACTGTCAAACGCGTGCCCAACGGTTTTGTTAGTTGTGGAATGACAATGAGTGTGCCCAGTGAGAATGCTACGTCACGAATTGCTTTCGCTTCTGTCCAAACGGATGCTTCTACAATGTGTTTTTTTGTAGAATAAACAACTAAATCGCGGATTTGCAGGTCTACAACACGACATTTTAAGAACATATTTCTTGAAAGCTTGAAAGAATATGCTTAAACTACCTTTTTTCACTTGAAATTTGATTTTTGATGCAATTCGATACGTGCTTTGACAACTGTCAATCGAGTGCCCAACGGTTTGATCAATTGCGCAATGACAACAACAAAATGCCCAGTGAGCTTGCTGCGTCACGAATCGCTTTTGTCTTTCGAAACTAAAGTTTCCAAAAATATGTTTTGTTGACAACTGTCAACCGCCTGCGGCACTCTCTCACACTCGCGTCAATTAGCCCGAACCCACTTTGAAGTGACCGCGTTGCCGCGACCGGCTGTCACCTAAAACTAAATATTCCATTAGCACATAATCAATCTAGCTCGCTTCGAAATCAATAATCAAAACCATAACAACGATCACACAACTCGGCGTCTTTCTTGTCTTGTTTTTCGTCTCGTCCCCGTCCTCCTTCCTCCAAAACACCTTGATTGACTTAATGTTTCGTCCCGAGAAAAGGCTTAATTCCTCGTCGTGAGCGCGCTCGCTCTCAATCAATCCCAAAGGAGCCTAAATGACCACTCCTCGTACCTCCTCCTCATCCCACTTCTCAAACCGGCCCGATTTCCGTTTCACCGTTAATCCTATCAAAATGTCAACCGAGAAAGACCATTTAACCGATTACCTAATGAGCGCGAACGCGCTCGCTCACTCTGAGCGCGACTTGTTTGTTTAGGAAATCATCGATTTCGGCGCGGGTTGGAGCTCTGGAACTGGTTCCAGCGGGAGATCCGCCGCGCGCACAGCTCTAAGCTGATTAAGCGATTACTGTCCCAATATGTGACTTATCACACAATCTATTAATCGACGTCGGTGAGCGTCGTTTTTTGACAGTTCGTCTTGCGAGCGCGAACTCCCAACACAATAGAGAGAATGAGAGAGGAGCGGATTACGGGTTCATTATCGCGCGCTCAAACGGCGATCAAAAGAGCGGTGCGGTCAACCACGTGGAAAAACAGACCTTGGACGGTAGGCTCGCTGTGCACGCACCAACTGTCGGTAAGGTAGTTTGTTGTTGTTGGAACTCCGAAAACCTTTTAGGGGCGCAGTGATCCAGAAACTCGCCGCGTCAGGCTCGGTCGGCTTTCCCAGCCAGTATTCCGAATAATTAGGGCTACAAAAGACTTAAACGGCTCGAGAGCACTCTCAAGGAGACGAGAGAGAGCGAGAGTCCAGGTTGTACATAATTATCATGCGAGCATTGAACACGAACCCCCGGTCGCAGCAGGCCTCCCCTCCTGCGTTCTCCAACGCAGAGGCTACTGCGATCTGGCTAGTGCGATAGCTGACCAGTTCCAAAGTGTGGTGCGGTTAATGAGGGAATTTACAATGTGAGCGCTGCGTTTTTTTGTTTCGAGCAAGTTCCGGAGGGGATCAGGTGGTCCCGAAGATTGCTAGGGTGGTTGTTTTGATTTGAAACTAAAGAAATTCTTATTTATAAACTTATTGGGCATACCTACCACAATCCACAAACACCCACTAGGCACTTTCAAATGACAGATTTTGCTTGAATCGCAGCAAGCTGCAGTCAAACATCAAATCGGTTCAGCAATTTCTAACGTGTTTGTAGGAAAAGTAGTTTACGAGTGACATTTTCTTTGCTTTTAAGAAATATGATGACAAAAACAATCAAATTTGACGTTGCGGCAGTTGTTTTGACGCAAAACTGAAAAAAAATTAGTCACAAGCAATTCGCAAACAATAAAACTCATTGGGCATTTTTCCAACCATTCGTGTCAAGCAACACCCACTGGGCACTTTCAAGTGACAGATTTGATTGCGAGCGCAGCAAGCTGTGTCAAACGTCAGCTCTTCGCTGCAGTTTTCAAAGCGTGTTTGTTGTGTTTACAAGTGAAAAATTCTTAGCTTTCAAGAAATATGATGACAAAATGGTTCAAGTTTCGACTAAATTTCAAGCTTTCAAGAAATATGATCACAAAAGCGAGCTTCGCTCGGCACCACCCCACCGGCAAAAAGCGAAACCGAATGATAAACAAAACTCAAAGGAACAAAGCCACAAAGAAAAAACAAAATATGATGAGGCCCCTCGCGCTCGCCCAAGGAACGCAAGAGAGGAAGGAAGTAACGAATTTATAAATTTACCTAAAACTAAAAGATTGTAATTTGTTTCGTCCAGAATCACGCTGGCGACCTTGGCCTGCTTGAGAAGAATTCGGGCCGGTTTCCTGCCGCGCTGCGCGCGCCTTCCAAAATTATTAATCTTTTGTTTGCGCTAAGAGCTAATTGCCGCCGCAAAGTGACAGGAAGAATGCACCCGAAAACGGGCAGGTTGAGTCCCCAGCTGACCAAGAATCGCGTGTTTCGCGTTGGGTAATTTGCCGTACTTTTGGGCCGATTCTCCTCCTTCGCCATAGATGAGCGGTGAAGACACTATGCACGACGGTATTTTTTTGGAAGGAGCTGTCAAAGTGACAGCTCGCGCGAGGGGTGTGCGACGCGTCTCAATTTGGACTCTATGGACTAGATTGGGCCAAATCGGAAGCAATTGGCTGCCGAAAAGAGTCCGGAACCGCCGTAGGCGGGGCCCGGGGACCATTTGGTATGTAAATAAAATGTAAAACCGTAATGAGCCCCTTCGTGATCAGGCCGGGCACCGTTTTGGGAGCGGGCTCTAATTTGAGGTTTTTTTTTCCTCCTGGTGCAATTACGCGCAAGGTTCCCACAAACGGGACTCACGCAGGGGTGGAATCGGAAGTGTCGCAAACACGACCCCCTACCGGTCAGGACATTTCCTGTGGACAACGGCGCGATTCCGAAGGGCCGATAAGGGGCGCACCGAGCCGGTGAATTGTTGTTTTTTGACGTGTACTCGAGAGTTAACGACGACGGGGGTGCCTGCCTTTTTTCGGTTTTTTGATAGATAAGCAAGATAATCGAGTTTGTTGAGATCGCGAGGGGTGACAGTCGGTTCGGTGGGAACCTTTGGTTCCTAATTGCTGTAAATTTGTACTCGAGCGAGCACAGGGAGTCGTTAAACCGCACGTTTAAACGTTTGAACGACTGCACCGAGACTCGTTTGACGTTTGCTCACCTGCTTTGCGCTGTCACTTTGGCCGAGGGGTCCACAACCCGGCGCACATTTACATAAACATAAACCGCACATTATTAAACTCATTAACTGTGCGCTCTTTCAGAACTTGGCACGGCTCGCTGCCTAGAACACAGACACTGAGAGAGAGTGTGCAAAAACCACACGTCGAGGGGCCTGCTCCCACACGTCTTCTTCTCGGAACCAATTTGGAGCACCCCCCGTCCGTCACCCGACTCTTCCAGGTAGTGACGCCCTTGGCGGCTGAACGCCACACATTTGCACTCTCGAAAACGAGGAAGACGAGGGGGGTAACAACTTGTGTGCAATTTACATTTTTACTAGCCAATTTGTGCCGAGTGGAGGGGGGGGGGACCCCCCCCATTAGGGCTTCCTGTGCCGGGTTCCGGCACAAACGCATTTTGTACCAACATGAACAATACCGATTTGCTCGGCCGAGCTGTCAAAGTGACAGTTGGAGCACCCCTCGGTCAAACCGGTTCCCAACCGCAGCGCGCCTACTTTGCGTCTGAAAAATGCAATTTGTTGTGCATTAGCTGCGGTTACCGCTGGCAACACTGCCGTCACCGATTAGCCAATCGACGTGTGTGTGCGTGGTGTTGCAGTAATTAGATAAATCAAAAGCTAAAGCGAACGTTTAATCTTGTCTAAGCTAAATAGCGACAGCGAACGACGAGCTCTGCCCGTTTAACGATTTGCGGTTGTTGTTTACGAGCCCCCCCTCGATCTGTCAGAAAGGGTGAGGACGTCCGAGGGGTGAAGCAATTAAAAGTCATTTACGGCCGGTGATTTTGATGTTATTCACGGCTTTGAACTCTGGCATTGTTGGGTGGTGGAGAAAATGGGCGTTTGTCACGCTGCTGTCATTTGTCAGCGTTAGAAGCGTTAGCGTTAGCTGTCAATGTTACACGTTAAATGACGTTTCGATCAGTTTTCGACGCGAAATCCTTCAATTCTCAACACGTTTCAAACTTTTAACCTAAAAATGTCGATAATGCGGCACACCGTTTACCACATTATCGACCCCGTGAAGCCGCGCGCCGTAATCCGATGATCAATTAAGTGGTGGTGCCGCTCAGCCAGTTTCAATTACCCACTGCCACACGATGGAGAGTCAACACACAACGAAAACTTAACGATTCGTTTAAAAAAGCACCACCGGTAATTGTTGCTTCCTCCACACCGAGGTGCGCTTTATAACCACAATGTTTAATCGGCACAAACGTTAATAACAATATCGTGTGAGTACGGGGAAGCGTCGCGTCAATTTTCTGTTCCCCTACACTAATACCGGCGTAGAAATGGTTGAGTGACTTCCCCCTAGCAGTGGGATGTGACTTTTGGACTCGAATTCCAACGCATTCCAGTTGGTTTGCTGTTTAGCGTGTAATTTTGACAGGTCCGAGGGGAAGGACACTCCAAAAATGTAAATTTAGACAACAAAAGTTTCTCAAATAATTCATCCAAATTAGATTGTTGATTTGTGTGTAACTTTGACAGTTCTAACCCAATTTAGCAGGTTTTCTGTTTCGCGTGTAAGTTTGACAAACGGAAGGACACCTCGTCCAACGCATTCGATGCTTTTTGTGCAATTTTGACAGTTCCAGCATCTTTCTGTTTAGTGTGTAGCTTTGACAGGTCCAAGGGGAAGGACACAGTCATTTTTAATTCAATTCTAACACATTAGAATCCGTGGAGATCAGCTGATCTCTCTGGTTTGCTGTTTAACGTGTAATTTTGACAGATCCGAGGGGAAGGACACTCCAAAAAATGTTAATTTAGGCAAAAAAAAAATTCAAATATGTTTTCCTAATTAGATTGTTGATTTGTGTGTAACCTTGACAGTTCTAACCTGATTTGTTGGTTTTTTGTTCAGCGTGTAGCTTTGACAGGACCAAGGGGAAGGACACTCCAACTAACTTGTTGCTTTTTGGACAATTTTGACAGTTCCAGCATATTTGCCGTTTAGAGTGTAGGACCGAGGGGAAGGACACTGTCATTTTTAATTCAATTCTGACACATCATGCGTGGAGATCAGCCAAAATCAAAACAGATTTCAACAGATATCATTCATGAGAAAGACAAACCAACCAATCTTCCCGGTGCACAGATTACGATCTCACACTCGCGCAAAAAACGAGTCATCCTCCGACTTGAACCTCGCAGACGTCAACGGGGTTTCCCAAGGCTTGCTGCGATCTCATCTGCTCACGCTCACTGAGTCGCTCGCTCACACTTGCTCGCGAGTATTTATAAACGAAATTATGATTATAAAATGTTAATTTCAGGTGAAAGAAGCGCGCTCGCTGCACAACAACAAAAGAACCCAAGAACGATCGTTTAACGAACCGTGAAAAAGTGTTTTTAATATGTACATTTACACACACACACGTACTCGTCGTGAGCGCAAAAAACAAGACCACTCTTCGCCGGGGTTTTGTGGAGCGCTAAAACAGCGCCGAGAACATCGCGCACACAACAAGTTGCGAGTTTATGGTGAATAAAATATCCATTCCGGTAATCCCTTCTGTCCAGACGTTTTCGGAAAAAAGGTGTTGCGCCGCGTTTCACCCCGCTGATCCTCGGCCGTCGGATTATGACGGGTCCGGCCCGAAAGCGAAAAACGTGTAGGATTTTCGCGTCCGTTTCCGCTTATTTATGTTTTATTTTAATTTATTATTATTTGTATTTAATTAATGTTGTTGAAATACGTTATTAATGCCCGTTTTGACATGGTGAATGGGTCGCCGGGCGGTTGCCCGGCCCGTAAACGTCACCGCCGGGAGTCGTAAAAAGATGAAATGTTGGGTGAATTTTGAGGCATTTTGGGCTGGTTTGCCGTTTAGCGTGTGGTTTTGACAGGTGCGAGGGGAAGGACAATCGTTGCTTTTCAACATTTTCAGGAAAAGTTGCTCAAATAATTTCTTCTCACTAGTTTGTTGTTGGTTTTTTGAGAAATTAGGTCAGTTCTTATACAAACTAGCTGGATTTATGTTAAGCGTGTAGTTTTAACAGGTGCGAGGGGAAGGACACTCAGTCATTTTCAACAAATTCAGAAAGTCTCTCCCATATTATCATTTCACTAGTTTGTTGTTCTGTGAAATTATGCCATTTCAGATGCAAACTAGCTGGTTTGCTGTTTAGCGTGTAGATTTGACAGGTCCTAGGGGAAGGACACTCAGTCATTTTAAGCATCTTTTGACAAAGTACTTCTTAATTTTTTAACTGGTTTGATGTTTTTGTTAAATTAAGTCAAGTCTGATGCAATCTAGCTGATTTGTTGTTTAGCGTGAAGCATTGACAGGTCCAAGGGGAAGGACACTCAGTAATTTTTAGCAACTTTAGGAAAAAAATCAGATACATTTTCGGGCTAGTTTGTTGGTATTTGTGAATTTGATTCATTTTTGACGCAATCTACTTAGCATTCTGTTTAGAGTGTAGTTTTTGACAAGTCCAGGGGAAGGCCACTCATTGACATTTTACATCTTAAAACAAGTTTTTGAATAATTTTACTTAATTGTTTGGATTTTTGAAGCATAATTTTTTAACTGGTTTGATGTTTTTGTTAAATTAAGTCAAGTCTGATGCAATCTAGCTGATTTGTTTTTTAGCGTGTAGCATTGACAGGTCCAAGGGGAAAGACACTCAGTAATTGTTAGCAACTTTAGGAAAAAAAAATCAGATACATTTTCGGGCAAGTTTGTTGCTACTTGTAATTTTGAGTCATTTTTGACGCAATCTACTTAGCTTTCTGTTTAGAGTGTAGTTTTTGACAAGTCCAGGGGGAACGCCACTCATTGACATTTTACATCTTAAAACAAGTTTTTTGAATAATTTTACTAAACTTGTTTGGATTTTGGAAGCAGAATTTTTTAACTGGTTTGATGTTTTTGTTAAATTAAGTCAAGTCTGATGCAATCTAGCTGATTAGTTGATTAGCGTGTAGCATTGACAGGTCCAAGGGGAAGGACACTCAGTAATTGTTAGCAACTTAAGGAAAAAAATCAGATGCATTTTCGGGCAAGTTTGTTGCTATTTGTGAATTTGAGTCATTTTTGACGCAATCTACTTAGCTTTCTGTTTAGAGTGTAGTTTTTGACAAGTCCAGGGGGAAGGCCACTCATTGACATTTTACATCTTAAAACAAGTTTTTGAATAATTTTACTAAACTTGTTTAGATTTTTGAAGCATAATTTTTCAACTGGTTTGATGTTTTTGTTAAATTAAGTCAAGTCTGATGCAATCTAGCTGATTAGTTGATTAGCGTGTAGCATTGACAGGTCCAAGGGGAAGGACACTCAGTAATTGTTAGCAACTTAAGGAAAAAAATCAGATGCATTTTCGGGCAAGTTTGTTGCTATTTGTGAATTTGAGTCATTTTTAACGCAATCTACTTAGCTTTCTGTTTAGAGTGTAGTTTTTGACAAGTTCAGGGGGAAGGCCACTCATTGACAATTTACATCTTAAAACAAGTTTTTTGAATAATTTTTTTAAACTTTTTTGGATTTTTTGCGCCTAATTTTGACAGTTCCAAGGGGTTGGACACTCATTCAGTCTCAACTTCCTCCACAAAGAGTGCTAACAAAATTCCAAATTGTCACACCCCTCGCCCCCAATTCCGCCATAATTCCACCATACAAAACAAGACAAAATGCCAAACATTTTCGCACCTTACTCATCGCCTAACCCCACAAAAGCCCCCGGTCGCAGAGTGTGTTTTATTGTTGCAGCGAATTAATAAAACGGTTTTTCAACAAGTTTTTTTTTCTTTCCAGCTTTTGCTTTATCTCATTTTCGCTCTTTTGAGTCCATTTTCGCGCTACTGCTGGCAAGATGTGCCTACAAGTTAATTAAATTATGATTCCCCTTGCGGTAGCAACGTGGTCTCTCGAATTTTTCGAGCTGGAGAGAAAATAATTAAATTGAACATTTCCGCGCTCGGTTTGGCAACACTGCTCTCTCTCGTGAGAAATTGTTTCCTAGTTGGATGGGGAGCGCACATTGGCTTTATTAATGATGATTAATTAGCACATCGGGGCATCGTCTTCTTCGTTCTTGCGCCGTCAAGTTGGCCGTGAAGATTATGATCTACTTTTCGTTCCTGCCTCGGTCAATGGCTACTTGGATGCAGCCCGACAGCTGTTCCCGGACTTCCAGAATTCGATTCTTCCGGCCTACTCCAATCGATTGAGTACGTGATTCAAACGTCAAAATTGACGGTGTAATTGGGGTTGCCAGAAGTTGCCTAATCATGGTCGCGCGAAGCGCGACTGCCATAAAAGTTCGGAAGAACTTGAGAAAGGGACTCTCGTTCTGACAGCGGTCATAAATATCAACCGCCTTAATGTGGGGAAGAGTTATGGCGCACCTGTTTCCCGCGCGCAAGAGGTGACTTTATTTGTTTTTCATGTCTCTCACCTGCGGTGGTGGCAAGTGTCAAAAGAGAGGCGACTTTTATGGCCGGTTCCCTCAAACGCACACACATTGTTAGCGGTTCGAGAGGGGTTTTATGGCGTGTGCAATTTGAGGCTTAATGCTGGGATATCGGTAGCTCTGGATTGCCCACAACTCCCGGCGGGTTGGGAAGGTAATTAAAAATAATTGAGAGAGTGCTTTTCCGGTTTTGGGTTGTTACCCATTTTTATTTTTTTTCGGGGTGAAATTAATAACTGCTGCGTGACTTCTTGCCTTGGGGTGGAGAAATGTTCTGAAGGAAGACTTCGACGGCGAAGTGACGAACCCCTTGAACCTTTTTTGTGATCATATTTCTTGAAAGCCAGGAAAATTACAAACTTACCACTTGATTTCACCACCAAAACACGTTGTTTTGAAGAGAAACGTCAAACGCAAGCCCAGTGGGCTTGCAAGGTTGCGTTAAAGCAACGCGCGACTGCCCAATGAGTTTGTCGCGCAACGAATTGACACTCCTTAAGCTGTCAAAGTGCGAGGGGTGTTCCAAAGTCAAATTTTCGCCACTTTCGAGAATCGCCGCTTCGCGGCCAACTTTGATCTGGCGGCCGCCCTCAAACGGAGGGGGTTAACCAACCGACATGTGTAGTTAATTTCAATATCCGGATTGTTTTTGCTCGCCCATCTCTCTCTCTCTCGCAGATGGAAACGTTTGTTCCGGTTGCTTCGCACAACGCCCGCCGAGGGGCTCGTTAACACTTACGTGCCGAAATTAGACGTCGGCGGTTACCAAATCCAGCCAAATGTGAAATTTTGGGGTCTGCCCCGCTTGCCCAATTTAGGCATATTTCTTTTGTTTTAGCAGACCCCCGAAAATCAATCGATTTCGGCGCGCTTCACGCCGCCAATTTGCGGCAGCCGCAGGAGTACCCCTCAGCTTTCAGCGCTTGCGGCTCGTTTGGAAATGTTTGCCAAATTGATTATCTCAATTCCAGCAATGTGTGGCTAATGAAATGCTGCGGCTCGCTCGGGTAGACTCTGCCCAGGCCCAATTATCGTGACTAACTAGTTTACCAACATTGTAGGTGATCATACTCATGGGCTCCAAGGTGGTTGAGGAAGAGGTGTCATTATGTGTAAATCGCAAACACACTCAACCGCAGAGGAGTAGCAACAATTTATAATCTCCACGCCACCGCCTACTCGGATGCCTGTGAGACTTTCTTTCCGTCCCAACAGCAAGTACCTGCGACTACCGGGGGGGTAATTTTCTTCACCTACAATTTTTAATAAGCACCCCCAATCTCCGAGGCCATTGTGTGCACTGTTTGACGGAACACCGAGAGACCCGCTCCAGGGCGCTATAATCGACAACAACGGCATAAAGTCGTGTGAAACCCGACACACTCTACAAGGTGTTTTCCAGAAAAGCCCGGAGACTTCCTCGACACATAACCTCAAACAAAAACAATCATTGCAAGTGGGCGCTGCGCGCGCCCAACATAACCTAGCATAACTAGGAAATTGGCGCGAAATTATGTAATCCGGACGGGAAATAATTAATAATCATGTGTGTGAGCGCCAACACCAACCCCCCTTTACGAGTATGTGTGAGTGCAAAAAAAAAAGAAGAACAATACATTTCTTTCCGCAATTTGCCGCTCAACCACCGCCTACTAAGACGCATTGCGCGCGTTTTGTGTTATGATTAGGTACAACACCCATAAAAAAGCAACAACTGCAGCGCCGCGTGAACGGTACTGACAGCTGTCACAGGCGGCGGTGAGGTGCGAAAGCGATGAGCGGGACATAATTAGTGTATTAGTCGCATTGCTGCACCGAATGGTGCGAGAGGAGAGCAAGAGACATGCTAATCTCACGCATGCTGGAGCGCGTATGGTTGCGCTCGCTTGACAGTTAGGAACGTGCATTGTTGTGCGGTGTAATGACAGCCGCGGGGGGCGCGCGAAATGGCTTACTTTGATGCGAGTTGTTACAGTTGGTAATTAGTACCGTTTTGATATCGTCTGTTTCATCTCGTGAATCTCATTGAATATTTTTAATTTTTCGTAACAAGATTTTTTTTGAAAAGCTGAAACTTATCATGCAAGTGGCACTCCCCTCGGTTTTAACCTAAAGTCAAACGCAGCTGTCAAATGGTCATCTGTACGCTAAATGTGTTTCTGTCACACGCATATTCCATACACCTTAATTTCAAATCACTCAGTTTTCGCCAAGACCGGACCTACTCATAAATGATTCTGTCCGATTTGAGTGAATTTCATTCATATCAATAAATTCTACTGATCATTTCGATTAATTCGGAGTGAAAACCACTCAAACCTGACAGATTTATTCATTTCTGAATAGGTTCGGTTTTGACGAAAACTGAGTGAATTTGAACGTGCTTGTAGAAACTAATTTTACAAGGGAGTAAATTGGGTAAATTTGACCCGCTTTGAAGTGAGTTGTTGTCGCGTAAAACGTAACGTATTTTTTTATCTTTTCCAAATATGGTTAAATAATCTAAAACATGTTTTAAAAAAATGTGTTCTCTGATTTAGTGTGTATTTAAGAGAAATAAAAACAAATTTTGTGTCATTGACAGCGTAGTCCAGGGGGGTAACACTGCTCAATAAAATTTATTCATTTTCACAATTGATCAAAATTTCATCAAGTCCAAAGGATCACTTCTGTGACACTCCTCTCGGGTTAGTTTTAGGAGGGAAAACTGTCATCTTCACGCCAAAAACCGTTTTAATCATTTTAACCGGCTTCATTCCAAAATATAGTGTAATTTTATCGTTATTTTCACGAGTATTTCGTAAAAACTGATACTTTTTTTTAAATTTTAGTTTTTGGTAAAATTAACCAACGTTGGAGTAAATATCACTCAAAATTAAGATAAGTTCATTTAAAAACAGTGAAGATAAAAATTTACCTACTGTAATTTTACCTTCATTAATGTGTAAAAGTTAATTATCATTATTACAGTGGACTCTAACGTTGTCGATATTGAAGGGACCGTCGAGAGCGGGAAGTATCAAATTATAGAACAAAAAGTCAACGCATGCTACTTGAAGGGACTGAAAAAATTATTGACAGCTGGAGCAATATTGAAATCGAGAAGATCGACAGCTGGAGAGTCGACTGTATTACAGAAAAGGGAAAATTTCAACTTACTGACATAATTTAACTTGATTTCTGAGGTATTAACATATTTTTTGTTACAAAATCTTTCCATAAATTTAAGGTTAGTGAAGTTAACATATTTTGGCTGTAATTTATTTTTTACAGATTAATTAAGGTATAAATTTACATATTTTTTGTGTAGTTCAGGTATTACAAAATATGTTAGGTAAAATTTCATGAAATGATGTGAATAAATAATACCTTATAATTCCTCAGTATTAATTTAAAGGTGTAAATTTACATATTTTTTATGGATTTCAAATTTTAAACATTATTTTTAGTGATATTACATAAAAAGAGGTCTTCAAATTTCATAATTTAAATTTTAGGATGAATGATCTTTCCATAAATTTAAGGTTAGTGAAATTAACATATTTTGGCTGTAATTTATTTTTTACACATTAATTAAGGTAAAATTACACAAAAATGTGAATTTGATGGTGTACATTTACATATTTTTTGTGTAATTCAGTTTTTACACAATATTTTAGGTAAATTTCATGAAATGATGTAAATAAATTATACCTAATAATTGTTCAGTACTAATTTAAAGGTGTAAATTTACATATTTTTTATGGATTTCAAATTTTAAACATTATTTTTAGTGATATTACATAAAAAGAAATCTTCATATTTCATAAGTTTAATTTTAAGATGAATAATCTTTCCATAAATTTAAGGTTAGTGACATTGACATATTTTGGCTGTAATTTTTTTTTTACACATTAAATAAGATAAAATTACACAAAAAAATGTGAATTTGATGGTGTAAATTTACATATTTTTTTGTGTATTTCAGTTTTTACACAATATTTTAGGACAAATTTTATGAAATGATATAAATAAATAATATCTTATAATTGTTCAGTATTAATTTAAAGATGTAAAATTACATGTTTTTTATGAATTTTAAGATGAATGATCTTTCCATAAATTTAAGGCTGGTACAAATTTTATTTAAAGTTTTTGGCACCCCCCTCCCCCCCCCCCCCCATTCATGAACTGATGTAAATAAATTATACCTTATAATTGTTTAGTATTAGTTGAAAGGTGTAAATTTACATATTTTTAAGGATTTAAAACATTATTTCCAATGATACTACATAAAAAGAGGTAAATAAGTAACGCCATCAAAATTCATTTATTTTATTTTTGATGAAAATTTACATGTTTTTGCTTTCATTCATATTTATAACAATATTTTAGAAAAAAAAACATTAAAAGATGTAAATAAAAAACACTTTTTAAATTTTCATTTCATTAATTTGATTTTTTTTTGCTGTAATTTAGTTTTACACATTAGTATAGGTAAAATTACATACAAATTTTAATTAATAACAAGTCCCAAATTTAATACTGTTATTTTGAAGGTATACATTCACATACTTCTTGCTGCACATTAATTAAGGAAAAAAATACATTGAAAAATGTAAATAAATAACACCTTCAAATTTCATCCTATTTATTTAAAAGTATCTATTCACATATTCATGCAATAATTCAATTTATACACTTAATTTTGGGTAAAATTACATAAAAATATGTGAATAATTAACACCTTCAAAATAAAAGTATGCAATTTCAAATTAACATATTTTGATTTTGAAACATTATTTTAGACAAAATTACAAAAAAAAAATGGAAATAAATAACACCTTCAAATTTCTTAGTATTTATTTAAAAGTGGAAATTTGCAGTAATTTAATTTTTCCACGTTAATTTAGGTAAAATGACATAAAAGTTGTAAAAAAATCATACTTATAGTTTGAAGGTGTAAATTTACATTTATTTTGTTGTAATTACATTTTTACACATTAATAAAGGAAAAAAATAGATAGAAAAACAGCTTCGAATTTAAGGTTGTTGTTGTTTTTGAATTTATAAGTGGAACTTTTACCCTTTTAATCAATGTGAATAAATAACACCTTCGAATTCCAAAGTCATAATTTTAAGGTGTGAATTTATATATTTTTAGCTGTAATTACATTTTTACACATTGATTAAGATAAAATTGTATTAAAAAAAAACAAACATAAACGTTATGCAATGTATTTTACTTAGCTTCAACTATTTTGATTTTTTTGCCTAAATTTTTTTTAATTTTCCTGGAATTATGTTCATTTTTTATGTAATTTTACATCTGAAAAAATTGTGAAATTGCACCATTGAAGGGAAATTTACATTTCAATGTTGATTTTAGTTATATTTGTTACAAATTAATTCGGGAATAATAACATAAACAGAAGTTAGGGAACGCTTTTAAATTTGAAAAAAAAAACTCAGCGTTTTATATTTATTTTAATGCGTTCCTAAATCCAATAAAAAATCTACTTAGAAATTTTTTTATAAGGCAATTGTCAGATTAAAGTGAATAAATTTATTTTGAATATGATCTGCAGTTCAAGAGGGATAAGTCTTCAAAAACCCGTAAAATAATTTAAAAAAAACGAATTTACGCTAATTGTACAAGTGACACTCCCCTCGGTTTATGTTGTGCACTAAGTGTCATTTACACACTTAATTCATTTCAAACATTTTAATAGATTTTAACTCACGAAAAGACAAAGTTACAGGTCGAAATGTCGAGATCTGCCGTACAATACTCCCCTCGATTTAGATTGTTGTCGAACTGTCAACTACATGCAAAACTCGTTTCAGTCATTCCTCTAACCCAAAAAACAACAAATTCAGTAATTTTTTGAACTCCCCGCGAGTTCAAACCCATTTTGCGCGCAATCAAATGCGTCAAACTTTTGCGTCGTACCTCTAAGAACTCTTTACATAACCTCAAAAAAAAAGAACCAACCCAGCTTGCGTGCTACCTGAACGTTTCATTCAGGCACATTTTTTTTTCTTCATCCGGATATTGCTCATGACCTTCAATTTCCCGCCGCGGTGCGGCGCAATCTTCCTCTTCTTGGGCGCGCGTGGGCTAATTGTTCGTAACTCCGTAACTTCTTCACCCGGAGGGGTGTACGCAACAGCTGAGCTTCCCCTCTTACTTTTTTCCAGAAGTCGATTCGATAATGACCATCTTCGATAAATTTCAATAATCTTCCTCCGGCTGTTGGCCGGAGCTCCGCTCCGGCAACATCTTCAATTGATGGCTAGTAAAATTAATTTACTTCCGTTCTAAACAAACACTTTACAGGTTTTGGGGAATCGAACTCGGAACCAGCAGGTTTCGGAGCGGCGGCTGCGCCGCAATTAACCAAAATTTGTTTCCATTATTCATCAAGTAGGCGAAGAACTTTGCGCTAGGTTAGGTTAGGACCACAGCGATCGCGCACCCGAATAATAAAAATTAAACGGAAAAACGAAAATCACTGGGGCTCCACAGCAAAAGCAAACTGATGATCAACGCGCTAACGAGAAATCATATTTCTTCACCACCTCCACCGCCACCTTCTTGGAGTTTGACGTTTGGGCGCGTTTTTTTTTTGGAGGTTAGGTTAGGGTTTCGCTTCGCCTACTCCGCGGCTGCGCCGCGGCCGCTTTTCACTGATACAAATCTAAGCAATTTTAGTTTAGTGTTTCCAAAACTCAGCAAGCCGAACCTAAAGCCACTATTTATCATTTTAATTTAACTTTTATTTCGGCCGGCCAATGATACGCTCATTAAGTTGGGAGTGTTAACGCCGGCGTGGATTTTCCAGGCCACGACTGGCAACACTGGCCACACTTGAAACAATAACAATAAAAAACCACCGCCAAAAAATCACTAAAACTGGCAGCTTTCTCGGAGCCAACAAAAACGAAGAAGCTTGATTTGGGCGACCCCTCGGCTTGCTCCTAATCTCACTTTTAGGGGGATATATAACTTTCGCGGATGGTTAAACGCCACCCGTTTTCATATTTTTTTTAACTCGAGCAGCCCCCGCCAAATTTATTAACGCAGCGACATGGCATTTATGGCGCTAGAAATGGGGAATCGGTGGACCCCTCGAGCCCCGTTAGCTTTTTGCTTCTTCTTTTTTTTTTCTTAAGGGGTGCGAAATTTATAGACCATTGCGCGCACCCAAAAGTTTGGCCGAAAATTTCCGCTAATCGATGCCAGTCAGCGACTTTTTAGTGTGGGGCGAATTATTTGAGCGTGTAGCGAGGTGGCCGCCATGTTGAATTGCAAATTTTGGGCTGACAGGTGCAAGCTTTGGGATGGGTTCGCTTTGAGCAAGAAAATGCAAGCTCGTGTTTGGACAAGTCGGTGTTCAAAAATGTGCAAGCAAAATGTAATGGTTTGATGACGAGCGTGAGTCACGGAGTTAATCAAGTTTTTTTTAAATTTACTCAAAAAAATTTAAGCGTGTATTTGACAGCTCTTCACAAGATACACTGTTAATCGAAGATACATAAAACAATTAGTCAGATTTAGTCACAATCAACGTCATGGCACAATGTAAACAGAGTGCAATTCGTCAAAAGTTGACGTTTGACTTGACACTTCTAAGTAACTTCGATTTTGACATTATCTCAGTAATTTTCGAGGAGCATACTGTTTAGAGTGTTTTTGACAGTCCAAATTCCAGATAAAATGTGTAGAAACTTGTCCAAAGGGCGTAACCATGGATGTAAACAAACGGTCCATCCCACTTGCTTTAGTGATATCCATGGTTACGTCCTTTTGAAAAGTTTGTTTTGACGGAAAGCACGTTTACAAAACATATTTAAGCGTACATGTGACAGCTCGTAGCTACACTGTAAATCGAAGATTGCACGAACATCCAAAATCAGTCACATTCCGTCACAATCAATCCACCAAAATTTGACATAATATATCAAATAATGTTAAATTATGACAGCAAAACACACTTCTGAGTGAGTTTGATTCTGCAGAAATCTGAGTAACTTTGGTAGAGCGTGTAGTTTTAAATGTTCTAACAGTTCAATTTCAAGTAGATAAAACAATTTTTTTGCGTGTTTTGACAGTTTGCTAATACTGCAATCCACAATAACACGCTTATCCAAAATTAGCCCCTACAATCAAACTCAAAAACTGAAAAAAATCAACTCAAATCTGACAGCTGTCACTTCTAAGTAAGTTCGAATGTGTTGAAAGTTGAGTAAATTTCAAACAGCGTGTAGTTTAGTGTGTTTTGACAGTACAGTTGTTGCGTTCACGTAACAATTTCTTCATAATCGAACTCAGAATATAATGAAAAGTGAGTAAAATTTTGGAGAACTGTAAACAAATAGTGCATCCTGCTCACGTGAAATGATATATCATTAGTTACGAGCAGGATGCACTGTTTGTTTACATTTTGTCTTTGGCATTTTTAAATTGGTAGCTGGAGTAGTTTCAATTATGTCAAAATCGGAGTAATTCTAGATTAGCGTGCATTACATATTGTTCTGACAGTTCAATCTCAAATAAATGCAGGGTCATTACTATTCATAATTCGAATCTTTTATTTGAAAATGAACTGTCAAAAATAAAAACAAAAATCCTTTGATAACAGTTCCAACTCTGCACTGAGAAAAACAATCACCCTCAATTCAGTAGCACTCTGTTTACACTCCTCGCAATTGCCAAACAAATCGCTCACTGCGTTTAATCCCTGACAAAAGTCAATCAATTTAACCTTTCCATCGCGCGTCCGTCTGACCGTGAGAAACGTCAACGCTCGCGATCAAGACGTCAAAAAAAACAACGCTCTAATCTTTTTCCAACTTTTCAAATCCCCGAGCGCCGCACACCATCAGTCACAAATAACTTAATGGCTTTCGCCTGCTAATCTGCTTACCTTTCGATTCTCATTTTCATAATTGAAAAGTCAAAAATATTTGTATCGATTTTCGGGGTCCCGTGAGTCGTGACAACCTTTAATCTCCTTTTTCTCTTTCCTTGCACTGTCTTACCCCTCGCCACCGTCGATAACTGTCAATATTTCTTTTATTTTCTCGAATCCCGGTTCGAAGAGCTCGTTGCAAGAGTGTGTGTGTGTGAGGGGCGCGCGTTAAAAAATCATAAATAACCCTATAAAACGTTTAAAATTCACTGAAATAAAGCAAGCAACTCGGTTTTTTGAGTCGAGGGGCGAGGGGTAAGACACTCGAAAAAAAAATCACGCGCTGCCGTTGAAAAATTAATTAAAAAAGCAGAGGCTTTTCCTGCTGGGGGGAAGAGATAACATTGTGATGCTCGATGAAATTAATTGGACCAGCTAATGTGCGAGTGAGTGTTTTGGTCCGGAAGGTGCCAAAGAGGTACGTACCCCCCCACTCAATTGGGCACCTCGGTTGCCAAAGCAACGGTTAAAATTTAGTGATTTAGCTATCTGTTTTATGACTCTTTGGAGGGGGGAGCACCTCGCGGCCATAAATATTGTATAAATAAGACCGGCCGGAAGAAAAAATCCGAATTAGTTAGCTGACTTTGTTTCATATTTTTTATTATTATTTGAAGGAGGAGGACGGGGGGAGGCACCCCTCGCGTTCCGCGAGGGGCTACTAAAAACGCATTAAGGAGAGTTTAATTACAAATAAAAAGTGTAAAAGCGTTTGACTAACGCTGGGGTGCGGAAATGTGTTAAAAGAAAATTGACTAATTATACTACACTAGTAGGTCGTTAAGCGCTCATCCTAGTAGGCTAGAGAGAGAGGTGACGCGAGCGGGGACGCTCAAGGTTCTCACATTAAAGGTGGGCCCTCGGCAGCTGTCAGAGCGATGGCGAAAACAAAAGCGCTCTCGAAAAGGTGTCACTAATCTTCCTAAATCTAGGCGTTAATGGTTTTTCAGCGGTGGTTGCGGTGCTACCGAGTTTGACGGCCAACGGGGAGTCGTTTGAACTAATTGTGGACCCCTCGTTGGCAGTGTTGTTGTTGTTGTTGTCATCGCAGCTAGAAAGATGATGCTCGATAATTGTCTGTCGCGCGAAATTGGAAGCCATTGTGGCAAGATGGAGCGGTGGTTTTTTGCTTTTGAGGAAAGGGTTTGCTCTATTTTTCTAAACGGGTTTTGTGGTTAGGTTTTTTATGGGGTAGCTTGGGAAGAGTTTATGGATGAAACAAGTCAATTACTCAATCATTGTCGAGAACAAACTAGGTTAGCTGAGTGGTTTCTTGAGAATCACTGCTTAATAAGGTTTCTACAGACCAATAAAAAAAATGTACGTTCATTCTAAGAACATTTTAAAAATATTTCCGGAATTCCGCAGATTAGAATGGGTTTTTTTAGCAAAATTCTTTAAACTTTGCCTGATAAACCTATTTTGATTCTATAACATTTCATTGAAGAAAATTCTAAATTGCAATGACAAAAATATAATCTTGCTCAAAAAACGTTTCTCACAACAACATGTTTTATGAAATTATGAAAATTCTTAAAAACTCTTGTTTTATAAATTCAATAAAACACATGAAAAAACATCCCATTTTTTTTTAAATAAAAAAAACAAAATATTTTGATTATTTTTCTAGTTTATTCACCTTGTAAAAATAAATTTTGGTAAATTGGACCTTTTCAAAAAAAGAACTCGTCAAACTCTTGTTTATTAAATTCAATAAGACACCTGGAATAACATCCTGATTTATTTTAAATTAAAAAAATAACAGAATATTTTGAACTAGACAGCTTATTTTAAAAAAAATAAGTAAAATGTTTCAAATTTCGTATTAGCCGATGTGATTTATGTTTCTAGCTTATTTACTTTCTAAAAAGAAATTTTAATTTTAATTTCAGGCTTAGCTTACATTTCCGATGTATATATTGAAATTAATTTTAATTTATTACAAACTTGGAATATTTTTAATGAGTCTATATATCAAATTTTGAATAGTTGCTTTATGGGTGTTTTAGAATAAACCTAACTTAAAATGAATTCAAAAACACAAAAAAAGCAAAAAAACAAGAAAATTTGGTAGATTGGACTTAAAAAAATAGAATTCGTCAAAACTCTTGTTTTTTATAAATTGAATAAGACACCTGAAATAACATCATAACTAAAAGTTAATTGAAAAACACTCAAAAAAGCAAAAAAAAAAATCAAAATTTGGTAAATTCGACCTTTTCAAAAATAGAACTCCAGAAAAATTAACAATACGGATTTTCAAATTGCTTTTTTATTTCTTAGTTTTAGTAAGCTATTCAAGTTTCGTATAAACTGAGCCTTTCCAGGGGTGGAACAAATCGTCTAAAAACCGATAATGATTTTTACCTTTTTTGACGGTAATGTTCATGTTTATCGGCTCTAATGTCAAAAAAGGTAAATGTTATGATCGGTTCACTAGACGAATTGTCAAAATTGGAAGAATTTTACAGTCAGAATATGACAAATTTTAGCAAAATTCGCCCAGATCGTTATTTGAAAAAAGATTTTATGTCAAATGCGATAATTTTTTTGATGAACGTGAAAATAAACAAACTTATTCCGTTAAAATAATTAAATTTGAGTTTTTCGAGAACTTATCAAAAACAACTTTGCAGGTGCCTGCATCATTTTTAAAATTAAGCTAAATCAACAATTTTGACATTTATTGTTAAATTAAAAGTACTTTTTCGAAAGGTCCTATGGGCAATGGGTTTTACACACAGGACTATTTGAAAAAGTAAGCTTGAACTCATCCGCATGCTCAGACGGTTATATTGTTTTTTTTTGTTTTCAAATTAAATTAGTTAAGAAATGACTAAAAAATACTTTCAAAACTCTTTGATTTGGCGAAATTCACCAAGAAATAAGTTTAAAAAAACATTAAAAAATTACTCATTGGTTGAATTTTGACATAATTCGAGCGAAAAAAAAACTCAGAAATTAGCTATTTTTAATGATAGTATACAGAAAACTATTGTTTTGACAGCAATAACCAAGGGGCTAGTCAGCTCTAGTTGATTGATAAACATTTAAAAAATCCAGATTGATCAGGGTTTTCATTTTAAAATTATTTCGTCAAAAATGCAATTATCGCTTTGCACAAAAACGTTACTTTGCTGAAAACAAAAAGTGACAGTTTGTGTAAACAAATCTTACGAACTACTGTGTAAACATAACAGAAATGATCCGCTGCCTCAAAACCCGAAAATTGTTAAATCGAATCCAGCAATTGAGAATAAACGAGTTGCTTATTCGGAATATTGTGAGCGAATTTGAAAACAGTTGACTTCGGAGTAAATATTTTGAAATATGTCAACATTCATTTCACGGATACGCTGAAAAGATTTCTATTCGTGTAAAGGCACTCAAACGTCAAAATCTGGCCGTCAGATATTCAAATTCACGAATTTTTATTCGTTAGTTCGATTGGAGTTGTTTTCGAATTCACGATTCTACTTTTAATAATCAAGTGAATATCTACAACACAACTGCAACAACATTTTCTTTCTTCTGGAAAAGATCCGGCAGCAAGTTTGTACTGGTTTGACGTTTACTGATGGAGACGGCCGAAAAGTGAGCCTTTATCACTGTTCACATACATCGATATCGTACTAAGTGACCACCCCCTCGGGATTGCATCACGATTGACAGTTCAATTTGACACTTCACCCGTTGTCAACATTGCACGCACAACAAAGTTAGACAACTTTTGGGTTGTTATCTTCCTTTTCAATCTGTCACATTCTCCGGAAATCCCGGCACTCACCGTTACTGCACAGGCTCGAGTTATCCATATCGTCGCTGTCGCTGTCCTGATCGTGGTCGTGATCGTCCCCGGCCATCTGCTGCTGGTGGTGGTGGTGCAGGGCGGCCAGGTGATGCTGCGCGGCAGGCGACAGTCCGCCGGGCCCGCCCGCTCCCTGATGGTGGTGGGCGGCCGCCAGATGGGCCAGGTGGTGGTGTCCCTGCATCAGGCTCAGATCCCGCGGGCCCGGACTGGGCGTCCGGCCCTCGCTACTGCTGCCGTTGACGCTGTCCGCGCCGCCACCTCCCCGTCGATCATCGCTTCCGCCATTCTGGTTCTGGTGGTGGTGGTGGTGCTGGGTCTGGCTGCCGGCCAGGATGTCGGTTATCATGAACCGTGACCGCGGAGGCTGCAGCACGGCCATCGAGTTGCGCTGCACCGGTACCGTCATGCCGCCGCCCCCACCGGTGATATCCGACAGGCTGTTAATCTTGGTTAGCTCGAAGGGGCTTTCGCCCGGGATATGCCACTGGAGCACGATTTTGACTGCTTTGGCTGGGCACGAGTCCCAAGGGCAATACAGAATAGGTGTTCCTTGACGTTACACACTGCAGTTCCGGTGAGGTTCACCGGTTCGTGATCTTCCGATCTTCACAATCACTCAAGATCGCGCACGCGATCGTTCACCAATTCTTCCCACCTTTGCACTAGCGATCTTGATCTCTCGCTGACACTGTACGATCGTGTATTCAAATTCCACTAATCCATCCAGCTCATGGCTTGCTCTTCAAATTTATCACACAAACACACGCACTTCCGGCGGTTGGTCACTCGCGCGATCACTTGCTCAAAGTAGGCGACGAACGCGCAAATGTCAACACAACGCTCGCGGTTGACAGTTCCTCAAGGGGGTCGACACTCCACCGCGAAAGAACAGAAACAAGAAAGCAAAAAGGGCTCCCGAAAAAACCGAGGTGCCGCGACTGTAGACACTGAAACACTCGTCCGCTCACGGAACAAACACGCACATGTTCTATCGATCAGCGTTAAACGTACACTAAAAAGGCAGCATTTTCCAAGCGTCAATACAACCGAGCTCTCTGCCGCACCAGAAAACCGGATCCGGCCCCGCACCTCTTCCACTGTATTGGTGTGCGAAGAGCACGAGAGAGGAGGGACGCGGGCGCAACACGCACACAATGCGAGCGAAAAATCGCTCGCGCTCTCAAAAACCGGATTCTCGGGCGCAATCGAGCAAAAACAGAGTAGGCGCTCTCCCGAAAGATGGAAGAGTGGAAGGAGTAACGCGCGATACATAAGCTTGCTGAGCTCACGCACACACGCTCGCGGAAAGCAAACAAAAGCAAGCTCGCCGAGAGCCACTCGCCACGCCCAGCGTAGATAGTTACGAGAGGGAATCGGTTAATCTTTAAGTGGGCGTGGTAAAGCTTTATTTACATAGAGCTCACCAACACAGCCGCGGCTCCTCTTCAATTTCCGCTGCGATGCTCTCGAGGAAGATATCTTTCATCCCCGAAACACCGCTCGGCGGCGGTGTGAGTGAGACGGGCTCGTTAGCGAGCCGTGTGCGTGAGCGAAACGGCCGACCGCCTAAATATCCTTATTCTTTTCGTAAGCCGTCATGTTTTCCCTCAATTTGCGCTATTAACTCTCCGCTCTCCCTTCCTCTTTGCTTCCCACACAATGTTTCGAGGGGGGGGGTAAAATAACAGCTTAGGAAAAGTTTTTCCCGTCGTCGCCTCCTGCGATGCTCGAGGCAAAGAGCCTCAGAGGACCGGGAAAATGGCTCCGGAAAAAGGCATGCCAACAGCAAAATAACGAAACCTAACCTAAAATAAAACGGAAAATTGCTCCCCGACACACATTTTAGGGAGTAAGAGGGGGAGAGGGTGTCATCTTGCTGCTTTTAAAACTACCCTCTAGCAAGCAGCAAGGAGACACTCCGGTGACATAAAAGGTATAATTTAAATTTTAAATTGTGAAAAACAGAGGAATTAATGAAGCTGGGCTGGGTGGCGATGGTGGTGGTGTCGCAAGTGTCATCAACGTCAAACGAGAGGCGCGAATGCTTAATGACATTTTTGTTTCCAGCCCCGCGAGGACGAAAACATGTTTTTGCTGTGTGTGTCTGTCGAGCTGTCAGAGTGTCGAGAGGGGTGAGAGGTGTGGGGAAATAAAAGGAAATTGGGCTGGCGGTGTTGTTTTTTGGCACCATGGATTAATTTGACCGGTGACGGTGTAGTTACTCTTATTTTGAGGGGTTTTGTTACCCATGAAAAGCTTGACTTGAAAAAATATAAAATAAAAACAATTCAAAAAGTGTTCATGTGGTTTATGGATGGTCCATTTTTCAAGGGAATATTGCCGAATAGGTTTCTGAATTATTTAGAAAAATGAATTAAAAATCTATTTTAAATCCTTTGCGGTCAAACAAAGGGTCATTGTACTCAGAAAAATAAGCTTCATCGTTATCAACAATAATATCACCAATTAGAGCTAAGTTTTAGGACCCAATTGTGTCAAATCAATGTTTAGTACATTTAAAATTCGGCTAGTGGAAAATTATAAAATAAGCTGATGTTAACAATCATCTATGCCAAATCGATGGTCCAATAAAGAAAATTATTTTTTTTTTGCTTTTTAGTGTTTGAAATAAACTCCTGTTTTTTTATTTGTTTTGATTAGGTCTAATGATTATTTTTGCGATTTAGCGGAAGCCGCGTAATCTTGTTAAATTTGGTAAACTCCGTGAAATGCCACGAAATTTGGAATAATTGATTGTCGAATTGCTTCTCAGTGTATTTGAACTATCTTAAATTCAATCCTTCTGCATGGCCAATTTATAACTTATGTTTGAAGGTATTGTTTTCATTTTGTTTAAAATACAAAAATGTTTTTAGAAAAGAAAAGCATTTTATTTTTTAGGAATTTTCAAAAACAACTGCAAAAAGCTGCCGTATTAAATTTTGTCTAATTTTTTTAAATATACTCATATTTTTCGTTTGCTGAAAACCATGACAACAAACCCTATTTGATTTCACTTATCGTACTGATTGTTCTTTTGGTGAATATTATGTTAATGATGTGCTTAATTTTTGAGATATTTGAGCAAATTTATTGTATCAGTAAAATAAGGATAACTGAATCGAGAAATTAAAAGTGCAACATGGAGTTAAACTTTCTGTCAAGCTGCTGTGAAGTATTCCATGACAGCTGCGAAAGTTTCACTCCATGTTACCGGCTCACATCTCTCTTTTTAATTTCTCGATAGTAAATTCAACAGATAAAAATCTTATGGAATTTCACAAAGTTGAAAAAATTGTTATTGTGTGTCAAAGGTTATGTTTTGTACTCGAACTTCTGCTAACTTTCCTGTACACAATTATTAAAAATTAACATTTTTTTGCGTTAATTTTAAGCACATTTTTCAGTACCGTGAAATAGCCGTGAAATGCAAATATTTTTTTATTGGCATGCCGTGATTTTTTTTGCCGAGAAAAATCACTAACCCTAGTTTTGATTTTTCTTTTAACATTACTCATACATTTTTTCGTCCTTCTCTAAAGGTGTGTCTGAAACAGTACCATTTACCGTTAAGTGACGGCTCAGCAAACTACACGCACTTTCAAGATCACTCAGTTTTCGTCTCTCTCAAGGAGCTATTACACTACGGCAATCAAACAAACAAACTCGCACTTTTTAACAGTTTGCCCGCTTTGTTTGTTTGCCTGGATATGTTTGTACAAACGTCAGCCTGCATACATTTTGCCTTGTTTGCGAGTTTGCCGCAAACAAGTTTGCGAGTTTGGCAAACTGTCAAACACGAAAAAGTGCTAGTTTGTTTGTTTGTTTGCGGTAGTGTAATGGCTCCTTCAGAATTCAACGAAAATGGAGTGAAGTTTACCCAGATCTGAGTAAATTTCAATTAAATCTGACAGATGCCCCATTTACTCATTTCTGAGTAGGTCCGGTTTTGGCAAAAACTGGATGATTTCAAATTGAGTGTACGAAATACCCTCAAATTTTAATGTATAAATAATTTAATATAAAGGTCATAATTGAAAAGGAAATCATCTGAAAATCAAAGAAATTAAAAAAAACTTTTTTTTTTATTTTTCATAAGATCAAATTGCATGAATAAAGGAAATTATTTATAATATTTGATTCGCATACGGTCCTTTGATCCTTATTGAAGAACTCGCTCTTAAAAAGTTTAGTCATGCACTGGCAAAGGATTTTTCTAAAAGTATTTTTTTATGACTTAGAATCTCTGTGAAACGAAGTTTTAACAATATCACGTATTTGAAACAATGCAATTGGAAAATACGGCAACCCTGTTTTAAGGGTTTAGAAATCCGAATGGCATGAATTTAGATGAAAATTAATAAATAAGAATGACTAATTTTACAGTGTATTTTTAATATTGAATGATCCAGCAACCCTACATAGCCAACTGTCAATATCATCTTTTTGTGAGATTTTGTAAATTTTAATTCTTGTCAAATTGGCATCCAAAAGATTTTTCACAGACTTCAAAAGACTTTCTCGCATTCTGGGAACACTGCTCAGGGAAATCAAATATGGCTGATGATGATGATGAATAAAAAGTCCGTGAAAAAGTACCTGGAAGGTATTTTTTTGTATTGTTTTAATGATTTTAAAATACGAAAATATTTCATTTGAAGTCAACATTTAAAATTTGAACATTTTCCTTGATTTCAAATCGCATCAAAAAAAGTTGTGTTAAAATTTGATTCCGGATATTTAAAAAAAATAACTTGTTTAAAATGTGTATTTTTTTTTCTCAAATAGAAATTACCAATTTTTAGTACTGTCATCGAGCCCATAAACCCTCAGACCCCCTTCCATTTATTAAATTGCTACGTCATTTGTGGATGACTGCTAAATGCTTCATCTACAAACTGTCATGCCAGAGATTCAGAAAAATATTCACAAATATTAATAAATTACAACAATTTAACTAAATAGTCTGGAAAAGCAGTCAACAAGAAAAAGGTAAAGCGCTATCCACAAACGACGTAGCATTTTAGAGGGGAGGGGTTGGTTTGACGGATTGTTACGATCCGTACAATATTATTGGATTTTTTTATGGGAAAATGCTACGAGGGAGGGAAAAAGTATTAAATCCTCCGAAAAATCTACACCATTTATCGCTAACACCTAAAAGTTTGTTTTTGGACAAAGAATCAATCCAAAATAAATTTTTTTCATAGGTAAAGTGTATTTAGGGGTTGTTCACAAGCTACGTTAACACTTTTTACATTTAGAAATTTAGTATTATGTTAAAAATTGTATGTTTCTGGAAAATAATAATCTTATGTTAACAATTTTGAACAGTGTTCCCACGAGCCTAAGCCATCGGCTAGGCTAGGTTCATTTTTCTGGTTCAGGTTCACACCACACGTCGGCAAGCATCGTCGGCTCAGGCTCACTGAGTGCCGTGAGCCATGGTTCATTTGGTTCAAACCAGGCGAGGCTAGCCAAAATGAACCATTGGCTTGAACCTGATCAAAGAATGTTAGGCTAAACGGCAAGCTTTGTTACACCGTAGTATGCTCAAACCGTAACATTGTTACACCGCAACATTCGTTACACCATAGTTTGGTTACAATGTAACATTGTTACACCGCAACATTCGTTACACCGTAGTTTGATAACACCGTAACATTATTACACCGTATCATTGCTACACCGTAACATTGTTACACCGTAACATTATTACACCGTAACATTATTACACCGTATCATTGCTACACCGTAACATTATTACACCGTAACATTATTACACCGTATCATTGCTACACCGTAACATTATTACACCGTAACATTGTTACGGTGTAACGAATGTTGCGGTGTAACAATGTAACGGTGTAACGAATATTACGGTGTAACGAATGGAACGGTGTAACGAATGTTGTGGTGTAACAATGTTACGATGTAATTGTTACGATGTAATCATACTACGGTGTAACAATGTTACGGTGTAATGAATGTTGCGGTGTAACAATGTTACGGTGTAACGAATATTACGGTGTAACGAATGATGCGGTGTAACGAATGTTAGGGTGTAATGAATGTTACATTGTAGCATTGCTACACTATATTACTATTATTCCTATGGTTTTCATTAGCCTGGTTAGCCTGGCTAAAGCCATGGTTCATGGTTCACTGAACCAGGATTGAACCACAAAGGGAGGCTTAAGCCGAACCAAGTTTATAGATGAACCTAGCCTAACCGGTTCATTTGGGAACTCTGATTTTGAATAATGTTGCCACTTATTTCGAATGTGGTAGGTTTCGCCGAATGGACATTTCGCTGAATAAAAAAAAAGATTGAAATTAAAGGCAAACAAAAATATAAAAACACTAAAATTACCAAAAGCTAAAACAAAGAACGATTCATGTTTCACAGAATGCAAAAACTCACAGAAGTATTCACAAACCCATGTTTAACAGAATGCAAAAACTCATAAAAATATTCCCAAACCCTAATTTAGTACTTTTTTTACTTTTTTTTTATCCATTTCTTTTTCTTTTTATTTTTCCTTTTTCGTTTTCTCTTATTTTTAATTCGGCGAAATGTCCATTCGGCGAAACGACATTCGGTGAAATGTCCCACACCCATTTCAAGGTTATAATGATAAAAAGAAAAACACTTAATTTTGACAGGATAAAGATTTGGTGCAATTTCCATCAAATTTTGCGATTCTCTCAAATACTTCAGATAGATACCTAGCTTCGTAAAGCTTCTTTTGACAAGTTTTCTGTTGAAAACGCTTTTTAGAAGCTGTAACCAAAATGCTGATGAGTTAACATAAGGTTCCAAATAAAATTAGGTGCCTTTCTTCCAATATTTTTTATTGTCTTGATCCAAAATATTTTCCGAACCTTTCGTCCCTCGATTAGAACCTTAGTCCATGTGTAGTGAAATGGAAAAACAATAAAGTACAGACTTGATTATCCGAAGGTTTGTATGGGACTTCGGATAATGGAATCACGAAAAACAAAATTGTTTTTCGTATTTTTTCATTTTCTTACTTTTAACATCAAATTCGAGTTCCGCGACCCCATTTTAGTCAATTTTGAGTGGTTGATTGCTTATTTAATTGAAAATTGCATTTTTTCAATATTTCATAACCCCCATTTTTGCCACCATCTTGAATTTAAAAATTCTAAATCAATTAAGAGTAGTTAAGGGGTTATACTAAAGCTCAACAACAAAAATAAGACATCGAAAAAAATTGTTTTCGTGATTCGATTATCCGAAGTTTCGATTATCCGAAGTGAAATTTTGCCAAAGCCTTCGGATAATCGAGTCTGGACTGTAATTTCAGATAAAATCTATCAAATTTAGGTTTATAGTTTTCCAAGAAAATGTTGTTAAATGATCAACCTGTTTTTAATTTGTGACTGAATTTGAACAAATTGAAAAAGAAAAAGAAATTATTGTCGTATTTTCCTCTAAACGTACTGTAAATATGTGTTGGAAGTTGATAAACAATTATTCAATGATATTTTTTTGTAGGCTGGTTTAATTTTCAAATAATTTTAAAATGCATGATTTCAAGATTATTCTTGAATTGAATTAAATCCTAGTATTTTGCAGTTGGATCTTTTCTAAGTTCACTAGAATTTTAAAAGAAAACATGTTTACTGATGAAGATCAAATTGTTATAATTTATAGCTCTAAATACACACAAGTTGAGTTTTCAACTTTTCAGCGATAATTAAGGTTTTATTAATTAGTAAAATCGACAGTCATTGAACCATTATCGCTCAAAAAGTACCTCTGCCACATATTTCCATCAAAAACTGTAAGTGCATAAATTACCTGCGGAAAATAGTCCAATATGCCGTATTCAATCTCATTTTACCCTCCATTAAGCAAATTGCAAAAGATATGAAAAAATAAATGTAAAAACAATCAACCCAACCAAAAGAACCGTCATTATTCGCAATTTCATCCCATTTAGAGCAAAAGTAGCAACCGAAAACAATTCGCGCAATGCAAACCACCTTAAAAATTGCACATGCTGGCCAAAATCCGCCATGATTGCTCATTAAAGCATGCAAATTTTTAATTACACGTTTCACCAAAACACCACCCGTTGGGGGGGTTGTACCCAACCAAACAAAAATAATTTACCAGTGGGAGGTACCCACCACTCTCAAAAATCGGCTCCTCTTCGTACGAAAAATTTCGTGTAATTGATACGTTGAGAAATTTGCTTCCTTTTTTTTGCTTATTTTATTTCCCTGTTTGAACGTCACTTAACCCACCTCCCTCGTCTGCAATTCTGTTTTGGTGGGTGTTGCCATCTTTTCAGGACCACCCCATCCCATCACCACCACCCTCGAACCACGTGGAATCACTTCCGATTTTTCCTCCTCCAGCAGCTCGCCCAAAAGTGTGTAAGAGAGTGAAGAGTGAATAATTGCTCCCTCCTCGTCAAATGGGCTCGAAATGAGCTGGTGGGGGAAATTGATCTCTTTTTGCTTCCTTTATTTTTCCACCAATACACTTGCACACATTTTCAACAGCCACCCTCCGAGATTTTTTGAGGATGGGTGTTGGAATTTGAAATATTTATTCAAATAATCAACCGTAATTACTTCCTCTGGCGCTGCCACTTTTGAGGAAGAGGAGTGGAGAGGAAAAACATGCCACTTTTCACAAATTGAAACGAACACTTGTAATGCACTTAGCCCTTTTGCTTTCCTTTTTAATTTTGACGTTCAGGACTGACAGTTTGACGGTAGAACTTGAACAATTGAAATGTTTTTTTTTTAGCAAAATTACACTTTCAACATTAATAAAAAGTTTAAAACTGATTTTGAAATGAATCTTGAAAAAACATTATTGCTGCCTTTCTTGACAGCTCGTTCCAAGGGGATTATAGTTGATCCATCACAAATTGTTGACAATTATTTGATTTTGCTTGAAAGTAATAAAAAATCGCTGTATGTAAAAATGTGCATGTGGCTTAAGGATCGTATTGTGCAAAATAAATTTAAAATTGTGAACACAAACTGACAATCCCAACGAAAATTATTAAAAGTTTATAATTTTTAAGAACTTTGTGCAATGTTCTTTGTTACTGTGGTCATGTGTAACATAGTCACCTGCACCTTTTTTATTTTATTTGTTAACAAAAAAAATGGATTGCGCAAAAAAAAGTTTTGTAAATATTTTTATTGGAATCGTTAGAGCATTTCACAATGTTTTTATTTGATGAACTTTGAAAATCTTTCAGTATTTGCTAAGATTCCTCTTTGTTTTTCTCCTGGAAGTTATATCTCCTCAGCAATCAGTGTGGACAAATTTTGAACGTGTTGGAAAAATTTGCAGCTTTTTTGAGCTTTCATAAATTGTCTAGCTTGGTGTTGACTTTTACACAAGGATCTGAAACGCATGCAGTTTTCTGAAGTCACCGCCAGAGGCGCTGTCAATATTGTTTACGTGTGGTTTTTGAAAAGGTCGTATGAAATTATTATTTTTCCATACATAATTATTTTTCCAAATTATTTTTTTGTGAGTATCCACTATCTTTTGCAGATATATTTGAGATAATTACAAGTATTACGTAAATTTCCCCACATTTAACAATTCTAATATCAAAATATTACAAAGTTTTACTTGACCATCCAAGTAATATATCACAATACACTCAAATCCCGATGGTTTGTCACCAACTGTTGTCAAACGAACGGGGTCACTTTTTAGTTTGACACCCCTTTTACACGGAGTTCACACACACTACCAAACGTTTGTTTTGAAAGTGTGTGTGAGCGCCGTGTACAAAGTGACAGTTCGTCACTTTTTAGTTTGACTTTGACCAACCAACAAACACAAAAGTGTCAAACGAAAAAGTGACCAACCACCGGATTATGAGAACGATTTGATGTTTTCGGCGAAATTGTACACAGTAAAAAATTGTGTAAATTTCAAAGCTATAATTTCGGAACGTTAAAATATTTATTGGCTTTTATTGGCGTCATCCATAAAGTATGTCACGCTAAAATCGGCCAAAATTAACCCCCCCTCCCCCCTATGTCACACTTTGTCACGCTGGCTCTGACCCCCCCCCCCTCAGAAAGTACGTCACGTTTTGTTGGACCCCCCCCCCCTCCGCACTATCTTGTTTTTTGTACAATTTTACTCAGTAAAAAACAGGGCTGCGGAGTCGGGTCATATTTCAAGCGACTCCGACTCCGACTCCGACTCCGGCTTTTTGAGTTAAGCTGACTCCGACTCCGACTCCGGCTCCGGCTTTCCACAAATTGATGACTTCGGCTCCGACTCCGACTCCGGCCTTTCAACTCTAGCCGACTCCGACTCCGACTCCAGCTTTCCACAAATTGTTGACTCCAGCTCCGACTCCGACTCCAACAGCTAATCTTTATTTAAAATACTTTAAAAATTTGAATTCATCACATCACTTACATTTCAGTTCACACTTACGCGAATACTGTGAACCGGGGTGACATTTATGTTCGGGGTGTTTCGCGAAATTATAAATACAAATTATTTATACAAATAGAATGGTATGGAACCATACTAAGCTTGGAGATAAGTGTTCGTTGTTCTATGTTACATGTTTTCAGCGTTATTGAAACAAAAATCATAAATATCTTCAGATTTAAACGCATTTTCAGCACAACCATTTTCTAAATAAATTTAAATTTTGTTGTTTGAAAAATTGGAACCTTTTTTTTAACTACTTAAAATTTACACTATTTTTTTAAGTTTATATGCTATTTACACTAATTTTTAATTGTACTTTTATTAATGAAATATTAAAAGAAAGTTAGCCTTCATGATCGAATAGACATATAAAATCAATTTGCATAATTTCAGTCTGAAATTTTAAAGAAACACAGTAACTATCAAAGATACCCTGGTTTTGAAATAAACAATTTTCAAAGTATCTATTTTTTAAAGCTCTTTTGATTTTTTTTTCAGAGAACGTACATGGAAATTGTGTGATCCAGCCCAGTACACACTTTAAACATATAAATCATGAGAAAATTCTAATATTTGAAAAATAATTTAAAATTTTATCAATTATTTCACCCCGATTTAGGCTATTTAAAAAAATAAACTTGTTGAACGATATTATTTAAGGATCCACTACAAGCAAACATTTTTTGCTTTGACTTTTTACGGAAATTGTCATAACTCTGAATAGAAAATAGTTAGAGTCCCACTTTTTGTATTAAGTCATGTAGAAAAGTTATGCAAAGTTAACAAGACCTAAACTGATCTGATTGTTTCAACAGTTTTCCAAAAAGCAAAAAAAAACTTGCGAAGATCTTGTTAACTTTGCATAACATTGCTAAACTTTATATTCAATACAAATTATTTTTTTAATCAGTCAAAAATGCCTATTTGGAATAGGGAGGCTGGATAACTCTATTTATGTCAATTTTTCGAAAGGTGTACAAACTTTTTTTGCACCTTTTTTGATTTTTGTAATAGTATTTGTTATAGAACTTTTTATAGAAATCATCTTTTCATGAGCTTTTTGTAGCAAAACGTAGTACTAGGTTTCCGTAAAACTTTAAATTGTTAACATGTTTCATCACAAATGGGCCCAAGGGGCGTAAATACTTTTTTTACATACTGTAAATACTGTAAGCAAAAAGAGACAGTAAAGAACAATTTTAATATGTTTTGATTTTTTGACTACACAGCCACAATTGTCTACTTTTTTGTAAGTTATGACACTATAGTATAGTGTATACATACATTGGCAAGAGAGGATTAACAGATTATCATTCTGTGATCTTAGTGAAATAACATAATAAGAGCTTTCCAATCACAATAAAAATGCTTCGAAAACATCATGACATCTGATAAATATCTTGATCCAAAAAATAAATTGAATAAAAAAATGTCAACGCAGTGCACGCGATTCAATAAATAAATTTTAAAAAAATTTGGAAATTAACCTGAATTATAATAAATATTGAACAATAAATAAGTTCATAAATTAAATTAAATTTTTCGATAACTCCGACTCCAGCTCCGACTCCGGGTCTATCAGAAATTTACGACTCCGGCTCCGACTCCGACTCCAGCTCATACAATTTAGCCGACTCCGACTCCGACTCCGACTCCAGCTATTCGAGTTTTGACGACTCCGACTCCGACTCCGACTCCACAGCCCTGGTAAAAAAAATCATGGTAATATTATATCTGGGAAGGGGTACATCTTTTATGTCAGAAAAAATGTGTAATTTTACCTCTGAAAATGATTAATTTTACCACTTTTCTGGTGTAATGACACTTTTTGAGTCTAAATTGAGGTAAATTTACATCAATAAATCTGTAAAATTCAACCTTCAGAAATCACAGCTTCGAAATTTACACATTTTTTTACTGTGTGGCATGATTTATAAAAAGGATGATTTTGAAATTCGGAATTCATTCGAGAATGTTTTTAATTTTTACAGGTTGCGTTTGGATTTTTTAAATTTTGTTCAATGTTGTAGTGATAAAAATCACCATCACAGTTTTTTGAAGCATATTAAATCTATCATCAAAAACTCTGTTTCATAAAGCCTTGAATCGTGTTTGATTTATGAGTAAAAGTTATCAAACTTTAATTTTTTAAAGCTATATTTAAAAAAAAGTTCAATATTAGATAAATAGTCTAGCGTGACGTCACAGTCTCACGTACCCCCCCTCTCCCCCTTGTCACACTTTGTCACACTTGCGACAACCCCCCCTCCCCCCCTAGAGCGTGACGTACTTTATGGATGACGCCTATGATGTAATTTTACTTCAATTTAGACTGAAAAAGTGCCATTACACCATAAAAGTGGTAAAAGTTGATGCTGCAAATTCATGAGCACTTTTTGAAATGGTCGTATGAATTTATAAGGAAAATACAATTTTTATCAATTTTTCGGCAATTCTAGTAAAAAAGATGAATTATCAAGAATTATAAAGACAAACTTAATGCCAAAAACTGTTTCTAGTACCATACAAATGCTGAATATTTTAATGAATTATTTCATAACACATTATGAGAAATCATGCGTAATCGCTCGATGCTACTTCGACAACTTGAATGTAGATGGTGCTAGTGATAGTTTGCTTCAGAAATTTGAAGAAAATTTGTTCCTGGTGTCATGTCCGTTCGTCCGTGATTTTACCATGTTTTTTTTTACTGTGTATGCATTGATAAAATGAACCCAGTAAAATTATCAAACTAGTTTATAAAATTATTCTCCTTGTAATTTTCGCATAAAAATATGGAATTACACTAAATAACAAATTATTAATAGCAAAATACTCTATATTCATTTAACCTTTTGTCTGTTCGACCATATTTTCTTTCACCTTTTGAAATTCGACCTTTCGGCCTCATAGCAATCGACCTTTTGTCACAAGCCAATTTTAAAAATAAATCGAATTTAATTGTAGGTAAACGCTACCGAAGAATGTTCGATTGAAATTTAGAACAATTATGATTGTATTGTCATTTATTGACAGATGCCAGATGTTAAGATACAGTCCAGACTCTATTATCCGAAGTTTCGATTATCCGAATTTCGATAATCCGTAGGTTTGTATGGGACTTTGGATAATCGAATCACTAACAATATTGTTTCCTTGCTTTCAACATCAAATTTGAGTTCTGCGACTCAATTTAATTAAATTTGAATGAATATTAAAATGCTAAAGGGAGCGTTCTTTCATTACGTAACGCAGTTAGGGAGAGGGGGTGTCGAAGGACACGCTCCATACATTTTTTTTTAAATTTGTATGAATAATTTGTCCAAAAATCCACTTTTTTGCGTTACGTAATAAACGAACGCTCCCCAAGGCATTTTCTCAATACTTCATCGCCGCCATTTTGGCCACCATTTTGAATTTGAAAATTCTTAATCATCACACCTAAAAAAGTAGTAATCCAGCTGCGTGTAAAAGGCCTGGGAGTAAAATGAATATTGCACTATTTTATGCAATATTATGTGATTTTACTCCCTGAAATATGTAGCCCATCAGTATGGGAAACCTACTTGACCGAAATGCCAAGCTCATATTTGCGTTTATCCTTACTGCTTTTCATCGGTCCGACGGCCGAGTGGGCTAAGGCGCCAGTCCTTACTGTTGGTGCTGGGTTTGAATCCCGTCTGCTGTAACTTTTTTTTTGTTTGCAAAAATGTACATGCAGTGTGTAATATTAAGTGTTTATTTTGACGAAGGTGATGTGCATGCTTTTGCATGCGATTTTACGATCGGAATTTTTGCTGTGGCACTTTAGAGTAGTTAGAGGGGCATACTTAAGCTCAACAATCCAAAATAAGACAAAAACATTTTTTTCTTGTTTCGATTATCCGAAATTATTTTTTTTTCGGATCATCGAGTCTGGACTGTAGTTGACAGAATTTAGAGGATTGTCAACTAGCATTTACAATCCTTTTGCCAGGTGTGTATTATTAATGTTCATCCAGTATATGATTTCTTCTATCATTTTAGTTGTTATGGACAAGTAATACGTAATACATACGTGGAACTTGTTAAGTCTGAGTCGTTGGAAAATGTTGGAAATCAAAAAAGAAAGTTTCTTTGTTGAACAAATAAACTCATCAAGATAATATTGGTTTAAATCAAACCCAATCTCTTCTGATTGCCTCAATTTGTCCATAAATTAATCATAATTAATCACATCAATCAGCATGATTTGCTCCCGACAGTTGTTAATGATCAATCTAGTTCCAATTTGTTTCAAATTACTCTCCTCCTTTTCCAACAACCGCTATCATTTCATAGACAAACTCTGAAAACTCAATTTGCATTCAATATCGCCCTGGAAATTAATCCCCATTTATGCGCACTCGTTTGCTTCACATGTCAGCAAATAGATCACAAAACAAATGCACTTTTCCCTTTGTTTGTTTGTCTCTTTCTCTCTCTCTCTCTTTCTACCCCCCCGGAAACCCTAATGTGTGACAAACAGGAAAAGCTATTCATACAAGCCCTAACGACATCGTTCAAAATTACATTACCTTTTCCACCCGCTTACTTGTTTTTCCCCTTTTCCCCAATTTCCCTTTCCTGTTTTGTCGGAGTTTGTTAGATTAGCGAAACGAACGAACCATTGCAAACACCACCTTAATGGATTGGAAAAGTCGGAAAAAGAGAACTTTATTTTCCTTTTTCCCCACACTTTGTGACTCTGCGTTGGGTCTTCTTTGTGTCGGTGTGACACGCTGAGTGGGGAACTTGAAAGAAAGAGGTGAAAAAAGGGAACTGTCAAAGTTTTCAAGGTTGTTGAGTTAAAGGTGGGAATCAATCATTTTTTAAAGTTTTGAACTAAATTTTTTACAGAAAACCAATATCTTGGAAATTGCTTGGTTTAAAATAAGTATAATAATAAAAAAAATCCAAATTATAATTTCACCTCTTCTGTAGGGATTCTCTCAACCTGGACAGGGCGGCGAACGAACAGATATAGAATTGCAAATATGATGGCAAATGGCGACTTGCCGGTTGGATGGAGAAGGTTGGTTGGCTTGGTTGGTTTGGGGTGTCGTTTTTCATCCCCCACAACCGGCACTGTGGAATATATTTGGAATATATATATACGGTTACCGAGGTGGGTTGACCGGTGCGGGCAGTGCCACAAATGGTTTCACTCATCTGTCAGAGAGCTTGACTATGATGAACAAAATTGAAGGAAATAAATTGGAACTACTTTTTCGTTATGTCAGTTACCACGAAACTCCATGGTATTTGAAAAGGCTTGGTTTAGTTTGATGGTTTTTGAAAGAAACCCCTGTCATGTTAAATATTTTTTGTAAGGTTTTTGAGCCTTTGAAACGTGCCCAGAAGATTAATAATCTGGAAAACCTATCAAAACAGATGTTACACGGTAAAAAATTGTGGAAGGGGTAATTTTGAAAGGTTGACTATTACCTCTTTTATGTCGTAATTTTACCTCAATTCAAGCAAAGACTAATCTTATATGTGGGACATATTTTCCTTGCCCTTTGTCAGCTTTTTGTATGACAAATCAAGTATTTCCTACTGTACTGCGTTTTCATATTCGTCACCAAATCTCAGAGTACCATGCTTCTCCATCGAAATGAGTTCCCCCCAATGCACTCTGCTGGAGACGCATGTTCAATAGGGTGCCCAGAATAAATGACCCGCGGCTCCACAAGCATAAAACGGGTTTTTGGGTTATTTTAAGCATCTGTGCCAATTTTGTTCAAAATTGGTTGGGATTAACGCACACCCAGAACTGGGCATCGGCATACGAGAGGATAAAGAGCACGGTTCGGTAGTAAAATGGTACTGTGTGCGAACGGAGAGGATAAATCCCGAAATTACCGAGAGTACTTTACTCATGGGTTCATTTTCCAAAAAAGTTCATCTATCAAAAATAAAAAAAGTACCGATACCGAGGCTCGAACCCAATACCTTCGGCTTATTGAACCGTGCCTTTGCCGTATGGACCACCATGATTTGGTGACTAGGTGGCGGTCATTTGTCCATATAAGCCACTCAATAGGATGAACTGTATCAATGAACGAATGAACACGCGAGAGGTCTTTACTCACGGAAAATAGTACTTTCCTCACGTTTCTTTTCGGGAGGACTATCCCCTAGATCTTTAACTTTGGGTGCATTGATATCCGAGCCTCAGACTGGTGGAAAAAATGTTTTTCATACAAAAATGACATTTTTCTAATAATTTTTCATTCTCTAATAACTTTCCAGGATCGAGTTTTACAGCTTTGGTATGTTCTACAAAAATGTAGAGTATTAAATTTCCAATATGAATCTCACTTTGGATGGTAAAATCGCAATTCGATGGTAAAATCGCAAGCAAAAGCATGCACATAACCTTCGTCAAAATAAACACTTAATATTACACACTGCATTTACATTTTTTGCAAACACAAAAAAAAAAGTTGCTACCGACAGGATTAAAACCCAGCACCAACAGTAAGGACTGGCGCCTTAGCCCACTCGGCCATCAGACCGATGAAAAGCTGTAAAGAAAAACGCATATTTGAGGTTGACATTTTGGTCAAGTAGGTTTCCCATACTGATGGGCTACATATTTCAGGGTGTAAAATCACATAAAATTGCTTAAAATAATGCAATATTTATTTTACACCCAGGCCTGTTACACGCAGCTGGATTACTACTTTTTTAGCTGTGTAGCAGGTCAATATGGGATACCTACTTGACCGAAATGTCAAGCTGATATATGCGTTTATGTTTTTCATTCTTCATCGGTCTGATAGCTGAGCGGGCTAAGGCGCCAGTCCTTACTGTTAGTGCTCGTTTACAACTTTTTTTCGTGCTTGCAAAAATTGTACATGCAGTTGTCTTTTTTGTCGAAGGTGATGTGCATGCTTTTGCGTGCGATTTTACTATCGAATTTGCTGTATATTTTCCGAAAATCTTGTATCAGAATCCTGATGATAGATATTCACCAATTTTGGGTATGTTACGTAAAACATCCTGAAAATCATAGAAACATATTTTCAGCTTTGAGCCAAGACATTCAAATCAGCAAACAAAGCTTTCATTCGATCTGTAAGTGTACTCAGCTATGTTTTTTTTAAATGTCTCTGTATTTGCTTTTGTTTATTTTCGTCTTTTATAAAACGCCAACTAATCAAATTTCTTTTGAAACGTGGAATAATTTTTAGAAAAATGTGTGTTTTTTTGCGAAAATTTGTCAAAGATGACACTTTTTGGTCCAACTCATTTCGGATGAGACCACCCTAATCGACAACCAAAAAATACGGGTCTGATTATTTTGACTAAGGAAAATCAAAATTTGAGCCAAATCGGAGCACTTATGATCTGGATCCTGCTGGTTTGACGATAAGAGGTTACAAATTGAAAATCTTGTTTTCTTTGTATATTTGTTTTGTTCATGCAATTCCATTTCAAAAAGACAAAAAATGTATTCTTGATTTTTCCATACAAGTCTTAGAGTTTTTTTTTATCACAGCAAAAAAAAAACCCTTAAAAGGGGGTTTCTGATCGATTTTGTGTATTTTTAAAGTTCCAAAAAAAAAAAAAAACAAATCCCATTTCAGTGCTGAAAAGTAGAACTTTTCAGCATTTATTTTGAAAAGTGTTGCTATTCGATTCTGTTAATTTTGGTACAGAAAAGTAGGCTATTTCGACGTTCAAGAATGACAGGAAACGTAAGTAGTTTCACGACGGAATTGCAAAAATAATATTGTTCGTATTTCCCAATTTTCATACACACCAATTTCTCATTACTGAATTCAGTTAAATTTACTGAAATCTGCACTACTGAAATTTTCAGTAAATGATAATTTGCTTAAATTTCAGCAAACTTTGACAGCTCCATACAAACTTTAACTGAAATTTAGCAAAAAACTAACTGAAAAATTCAGTAGTGTAGTTTTCAGTAAATATTAACTCTGGAACGCCCAACGCATGTCCAACTTACACGGACGCCCAAGCCTCCCAAAAAAGTTGGAACGGTAACTTCAACTCGCTGGTTCTCGGGCATAACTCAACCAATCGGGACGATTCTTGTTTCCAGTAATTTGTAAGAATGTCTAGATGATCCTAGAACTTTGCAGAACTTAATTTGATCAACTCTGTAATTTCTGCGACCGAAAACATCGTTCCACCTTTTTTCAAAACGACTGCCTCCGCGGAATTTTTGGCGAATTTTTTTTTGTACGCGAAAAAAAAAGTTGGAACGATGTTTTTGATCTCAAAAATTACAGATTTGATCGAATTAAGTTCTGCAAAGTTCTAGAATCATCTAGACATCCTAACAAATCACTGGAAAGAAGAATCATCTTGATTGGTTGAGTTATGCCCGAGATCCATTGAGTTGAAGTTACCGTTCCAACTTTTTTGGAGCCTTGGGCGTTGGAATGTTAACTGAAAACGAACATCAAATTTTGCTGTGTACAATTATATCAGTTTGAGTAAATAAGACTTTTTCTTCTTTTTTTAAGTGACTTGATAGTAACTTCTAACCAAAGTGGTTTTTAGAGAATAATTGATCAAATTTTTACAAAAAAAAACATTTTAAAAAACTGATTTTAAAAATTCCTTATGTATCTGCTTGAAAAGTATTACCAAGTTTTAAAAACGTCTATAGGAACTTTGCTAACAATATTAACATCAACCAGCTAAAGGTTGCTGTGTTTTTGTTGCAAAAATCCAATTTCAAATCAATTTGGCGATGTTGATCATTGCATCACTTAAAATTGACAAAAAAAATATAAAGTTAAATGAATACAAAACTTTATACTAAGTTTTTTTCATTATCTCATTTTAGCAAACTAATATTTTGGCAATAAGTGTTCAATGTCAATAGAAAATTGAAAAAAAGCTAGACAAATCCTTAAAAAATTACTTTTGAGCAAAACGGACATATTTTTATGTTTAGTAAAGAAATTCAAAAATTATGTTTAAAAACATTTTGGATACAGATTGTTAAATATTTTTGGAAAGCATTTCCAATGCACTAAAAAATAGATGAAATTGGTCAAAATTTTTACAAAGTTCTCGTCATATAGAGTAAAATAAAAAATAATAACAAATTGGGGTATGGACAGTAAAAAAAAACACATTTCAGCTTTCCACATTTCAAAAGAAATGTAATTTGATGGGCTTTAAATGAAAAATACTCAGTCAGATCGAAAACCTGACTAAATACACAAATCAAATCTAGAGGTTTTTTTTTCTAAGGTCCAGTGTTGCAAATGAGTAGGGTTAGTGAATTTTCACGATTTCGCGGACAGCGTGAAATTCGTGAAATTTGAAGATTTCCGTGAAATCCCGTGAAATTTATCAATTTTCTCAAATCTTAAAGAATTGATTTTATAATAATAATAACATAATCAATATTTCATTCATTAACGACTTTTTAAGTAAATTTTATTAGTTTTCAATTGAAAAGTGTGATATGAACCATTTGAAAAATTGTTAGCAAAACCTACATTAACATGAAATTGATAGAACATTTACTAAGAAGTGAATGCTGTGAAAACTTAAATGATGTTAACAAAAATCAGTCAAAGAAAAAAATATAATCTCGCATTTTTTTTAATAAATTCAGCATTTTTCAACCGAAACTTGTTAAATTTGATTGAACAAGTGTATTGTCATATTTATTTAAAGATTGCAAAGATTTTTTTTATTTTAATGATTTTTTTTTAGAAATCAATTAAAAGCAAACTTTTTTGTAAAAGTAACATTGAGTGAAAAAAGTCGTCTTTCCCTTTTCCTCCGGTCAATAATTTAACCGGAGGAGCAAAAAAAAATAGATTGAGAAATTAAATTTCTTCAGAGTAAAGAAAAATATTGAGAACAAATATTGAGATTGCTATTTACTTGATACTCTAAAAAAAGTTTATCAATTTTACTAAGGAAACTAACTTTATTTAGCAATATTTTCATTAGCCGTAATAACAATTTAATCATTATTTAATTAAAAGAGTCATGCTTGGTCTATTCAACTTTAAAATAATATTTATTTGTTATTTTTTTTATCTTTAAAGTCACCTTTTAAGAACATTTCACCTGTTTAATTTTCACGATATTTAATTATTTGAGTTAATGACTCTCGTGGAAATAAAAAAAAAGTTTGTTTTCTGTTCGGGTTTTTAATAACATTTTGAAGATTTCGTTACAGATTAAATTATTTTTGCCTATTGATTTTAAATTTAGTTTTTGAAAAGTGAGATGAAAACTCAAAAAATATTTTCAACTGGGCAAAATGTCGCAAAAAAAGTTATTTTAATTGTTGGATTGTTTTGTTGAATTTGGCTTTGATATGAAATTCAATAAAATGTAAAGGATAAAATAGTAGCAAATCAGCGAAAACTGTTTAGCTATATTAGTCGAACATTAAAAAAGCAGCTCAATAAATGGCTATACGTGGATTTTTTTTTTAATTACTATAAGTTTTTTAGTGTCACGTTCAAATAAAGTTATGATTTTTTAAGTTTATTGAAAAACAATATATAATAAATCATGAAAAGTAGTTTCTGAGATAGTTATTTTAATATTTTTCACGTTCCGTGAAATTTCCGTGAAATTTGGTGTTTTGGAATTAAGGTCCTCGTGAAATTTGCAATTTTTGAGCGTGAAAAATCACTAAGCCTACAAATGAGTGATAAAAAAGCTATCAATAGATTATCTCTTCTTGTGTCTCGTGATTCCCAGCGATGTTATTCTCTTTCTATCACTATTCCCCTTTTCCTCGACAATGCGCTCTCACCGCTGAGTCTCTCAATCTCCCTGAAAACTGCAATGAGAGAACGCGAGATGGCGATTAGGAGCCGGCCACGCATGACGTCCCGTTAAACTGCGTTTGCGAAATTGGTTTTGTGGCGGCTTTTTTGGTTAAACGCTGTTGCGGTAGGATGATCGTGGAAGCGGAAATGAGAGAGAAAAGGAAACTTTCAATCGCGAGTGTGTAAACACGAAAACGTGTTCGGCTATGTTCGGCGCTGAGAGTTTCAATGAGGAGAGAAGAGCAGTTGTATTTGAGGCATGAATATTCAGGCGGGATAATTGTAGTTGCTGAGAGCTGATATTTTGATATTTTAACAACCCTGCTAAGGTCCAATAAACAAAAAAAAAGTCAACTCAAGCCTTGAATCAGGGGTATTCGAAAACACCCAAAAAACAAAAAACAAGTTTATTAGACATTTAAAAAAAAACTTTAGAAATGAACATTTTGTTTACTGATTTGAAAGTCTCCGGACCAAAGAGCACATAGCACAAAATATGTTTCAATGACTTTTCAGGGTGTTTTACATAACATATCCAATATTGGTGAATATCCATTAACAAGATTCCGATATAATCTAAAAAAAATCAGGTTTCAATCTATCAATTCAACTCAAAGTACAGTACTTGTTCGGTAACAGGGCGTTCTTAAACTGGGCTGCTTTCTAACTGGGCGCTCGATAACTGGACCGTTGCCCAATTAAAAAGCAGACAAACTTAAAAAAAAAACAAAACAAACCGAAATGACAGAGAGGTTAATGGATGCAAAAACCATGTTCAAAGCATTGTAAATACATTTTAGTAACTTTTATTTTTATATTTCATCAGGAAAATATTATGCATCGGTGGTCCCCTCGTAATTTTTCGTTCAGCCCAGTTACCGAACAAATACTGTACCACACTTCTCAATCGAAATGAGATCCCAGTACATTTTGATGGAGACGTATAGTGCTTTATGGTCAATTAACACCTAAACTCCCAAGCTCGACAAAAAGGGGGAATTTATAAGGAAATTCCCCCTTTTCTCAATCTTGGGAGTTTAGGTGTTAGGTGTAAGTTGTGTCTTTCAATTACGAAAATTTTGGTACCCAAACATGTATAGGTCATCGCTAATTTTTTCAAGTTATCGCAGTTTTAGTGAAAAAAGTTGGTTTTTACCCGTTTCCCAGTTTTTATGTTAAAAAATCTTATCTCCGAAACGTGTTAATGGATATTCGCAATTTTTTGATACGTTATGTAAAATATTACAAGGAATCAGGGAAAAATATTTTCAGACATTGGCTCTTCGGTCCCCAGACCTTGAAATCGGCATTTGAAATTTTCATAGGACCTTTTCAAATATTCAGCTAGTTTTTTTGGACCTCAACATATTTTTCCAAAAAATCCCAACTAATAATCTTTCTTTTGAATTGTGTCGCTCCAAATTTTTCTGAAAAATGTGGTTTTTGCGAAAATCGACGAAAAACGCAATTTTATGGACCACCCTATTTCGGATAGGACCACCCTAATCACCAAACAAAAAATACGGGTCTACTTATTTGGGCCAAAGAACCACCACTCCAAATTTGAGCCAAATCGGAGCACTTTTGATTTGGAGACTTCCTGTTTGACATGGGATGGCTGTATTTTATACAAAATTTGGAGAACAGCCATTCAGAACTGTATAAATATTTTTGAAAAATTCAAGGTGAACGTGTTTCTGGGGACCCAAAAATTGTGCTTTTCATCGGTTTTAGTATTGTCATTTTTGTTGGTCGATGTTACAGGAATAAATAGTCATCTTTTTCATCTTAGTGCATGATCGTGCAAAATTAGGTTTCAGATTTTTTTTTGTAAAATATCTAAAATCTGGTCAAAAATCAAAAATCATTCCAGTGAAAAAAATATCTATAAATATGGGCTTCTAGGTTAAAATTTAAGAGTGTTCGAGATAAGTTTTCAGATAAATTCTGATTTTTTCAATAATTTAAAATACTCCGTGATGGAAACACTCTGAATTTTTTTTTTTAAATGCTTACAAAGTTTTTTTTCTTGTGAATCAACTACTATTGTTGTGGTAGAACAATTCTTGAAAAATAATTTTGTGATCAATGCGTTCAAGTCTCATCTTAGCATTTACGTGTTATTTGATGGTGACGATATCTTTGCAATGATTGCCAAACATTTGAATAGGGGAGAGTGGGGAGACTTGTTCCTCTTTTTTTTTTGTATCGCACATAACTCTGTCAATTTCTCACAAACTATGAACTTTTTGCATGAATTGAAAGCTTAAACATTTAACTATGTTTGGCTGATAAGGGTATTTCATCAGAAAAACTCTTCGAATCATGCCAAGCGTTTTACAAAAATATTTTAAACCGGCATTTTCAAAATGTTGGGGGTAATTTGATCCCCCTTTCAACATTTTGAAGAAATCTTAAGCAAAATGTTTCTTATTCATCCAAACATTTAATTTTCTATAAGTTACAGCAATTTCACATTAAACATGCACGTTTGTGTCCAAAATATAACAAGTTTAGCATGCAAAATATTTAAAAACTTAAAGTTTTCTTTTTTAGACAAAAATTGGGCATGTTTACAAAAGCTGGTAAGTTTTGTTTACAAAACTTTTGAAAAATGGTTCAAACTGCAGTAAGTTATGTACAACTGTACTAAAGGAAAATATGTACGAAAACCCAGCCCAATTATTTAATCTTGAGGCTGATTCCAGTGACTGTAAAAATGCAGGGATCAAGTCTCCCTAAACGCACTTTTTTAAACAATTGATTGTAAAAATAGAATGACGATAAATTTAACGTCAAATGCGTAAGGGTTTTGGAGTTGATATGTTTATCAAACAATTCATGTATACAAAATATTTTTTTGTATAATTTTTGAGTGTTTTCTATACTTATAAAAACAAAGAAAAAAGATCTCTTGGAAGTTTTTTGCAGCACTTTTTAGAAAAATATGTGTAACTCAATCTAAACATTTTTTATTTTTTTTCTTTGTTTTCTACAATGAGTTTTAGTTAATTTTGCACAACTGTCTAGAACAAAGCTAATTGTTTTACCCACATGCTGATGAGATACAGGCTTGGGATCAAGTGTCCCCGGAGATCAAGTCTCCCCACTCTCCCCTACTTCCAATATTAGTTATTTTGAAAAAGTGTAAAGTGAACTGTAACGCGTTTTACTGCAAACATGAAGTACATTTACTCGATATCTCAGGACTGTATGGACCAAAATGGCTAAAATTTTAGGTGAAGATTCTCAAGATATAGTATTAATTTTTATTTATGATGATTAAATGGCTATTGAATAGTTGAATGAACCTGGAATTTTTGAGCCTTGATAATATCATGCCTATCCAGTTTTTGAAAAAAGGTTAACGAAATTAAATTTGGTCTTGCTTTAAAGCAAGATTTAATAAATTAATCAAATGTGATATCAAAACAATGCTCCGATATTTGCAAGATTTAGTTGTATGTAAAATTAACTTAACTGACTTTTGAATTTGGATTTCATATTTTCTCTCCGCAATTTTTATATCATTCACATAACATACATATAGATTGAAAATAAAAATAACTACTGCCTTAAACAATTAAATTTATGTACATAGTTTCAAACGAAGCAAATCTACTCTGATACTATCCGCTAATTGCTCCAACTTAATAGCAGCTTGCCTTATCAAACCTCCAACAATCGTATTATTCGGTTTCAATTCCTCCATTATTGCATTCAATTGCAATTTACTGGCATTTCAAAGCAAAAGCCCTTTGAATCGCTTCACCTCCTCCTTAATCTCGTGCACAACATTTCTCCCCCCTTCAAACCGGTCATAATCAACAAACCAGCTGCTGCAATTCCTCCTGGGGCTCCGCCCCCCGGGGAGGCCAATTGAGGAGGGCTGGCCCCCCCAGGCCAAGTCGCTGCACTTGGTCCATAATTATCACTCACTGACCTGGCCCGTTTGAGTTTTGTTGTTGAGTACATAAATTTGCCTCCCCGCGGCCATTTCGCGCCTTTCGTCCGGAGGGAGAGAAGAAGTATCGCGAAATAAAAAAGGAAAATGCTGGTGGTGGCCTCTGGCCAGCCTCCCCTCGAGCGGGCCAAGTGGCATTTATATATATATGTATAAGGGGTCTCCGGGAGGGAAAGAGGGTGGAGGGGCGATTCACGGAGTGGCCACGTTTGGCCACGACAGGATCTCGGACGAATATCGGTGGGTAAAAGAAATTGAGGATCGCTTTTGCAAATGGCTTCGTGAATGAGTTTGATAGTTCTATAGTGTGGAATCCTACATCCCAGCGAGAGAATCGCCCAGAACGGCGACTCCCTAGAACCGAGCTTCTTGCTCGGGACACTGACAGAAGTTGAATGACGCGCTCGTCGTAGCTGTCATTCTGTCGTGGAGAATTGTCGGCATAACCATTATGCCGAAAAGCACGCTGTAGCGTGTAACCTAGAGACCCTAGATAGGAAGACTAGCCAGACCACTTGCATCCAAAATATGCATACCACACATCCTCCCTCTACTCAAGAAAAGAAGAAAATATTAATAAAAAAAAACCTGTCTAATACGAAAAACTAAGCTATTCGTCAAAAAAAAAACATAGTTCTTGGCGGTATCTATTGCGAGATTGCTACTCGAACTTAGGAGTCGATGGTTTGGACGGGGAGAGCACCAAAACCTCATTTTACACCTAGTTCTATTCTACTCCGGGATTCAAACTGACGACCTTTGGATTGCGAGTCCAACTGCCGAACAGCGAGTCTACCGAAGCAGGTTTGGTCTGGTACTTTTTTTTTCTCTGTGCCACGGAACTAGGGAAATCCAGGGAGACGATTCCTATAAAAGGGATGACCTAACGACTTGACTTAACATTCAGGCCGGAACCAACATGTTCTTCCCCATCCGACGGAAGGCTTGATCTGCGGCCTCGCCCCTGGGTTGCGAGAACAGAATGAATGAGTTACCAGCCGCGTATTTGAGAGATCTGATATCTAACCACAGTTATAGGCTCAATCTTGATACTCCAGATAGCAATGTTGGGAGAATTGATCAAATATCGTTTTGTCCGCCACTTGGCCTAACACTGCGGGAAAATCTACCCTTGCCAATTCTTTCAAAATAGCAATCTCAAGCCGATCTACTTAATGCTACAAGGACCAATCATAACTGGGCAACGCATCGATCCTCCTGCGCCACCGAAAACTCCGGACAGCATCTGCCGGAGCACGTGAACATCCGTTGCATCTGGAAGCACCTGGTCGCTGATGTCAAAGCTAAGGACACAGATTGCATAGAAAAATTCAGCTTCGGCTGATCACCTGCCCGACGAAAGTGATTTACGGATACTCCGTAAAGGTGCGTAGTGGTCAACCCGTCAAACCCCGACATAACGACGGTTATAAAATCCTGGGAAAACATCGCTATTTGCGAGTAGCGAGCTCGATCGCCACATGGCGAGTGTGATCCATCCGATCTGTTGCATCTACGGAACTCCAGGGACCTCGCACTTTGGCACCATCTGCAAATCGCACCACGCACGCATTAAAGCTCGACACACACGTGTACGAAAACCATCTTGTGACAAAAAAAACTCAACATTTTGCTAGAGCCCACCAGATCGCACTAATTCATTCTACCACGGGTTGCTCGTTAACTGTGACATCGCTGTGACATAGATTACAACGAACTTTAATCAGACATGGCCGTCGAGAATCGTACGGACGCTCCGGCCTCGTGGGACTCCATCTTTACCACGCGGTACAAACCGCATTCGTCATTTACGACCACGTAGCGGTTGAATACCAGTTCACCACTGAAGTCTGTCGGGAAATGGTCGGTTGCATCTTGCTGACATCTCAGCTTGCTGGATTCTAGCTTTAATAATGGTGACATCCAATCTCGTTAGCATCTTGCGGACATTCCATCGCATTAAGTCTTGCTGGTATCTTGCGGACATCCCATCTCGCTTAAGACTTGCTGGCATTTTGCGGACATTCCATCTCGCTTAAAATCATGCTTGTTTCCTGCGGATATCCCATCTCACTTGAAATCATGCGGACATCCCATCTCGCTAAAGTCTTACTGAAATCTTGCGGACATCCCATCTCGCCTAATATCTTGCGGACATCCCATCTCGCTTAAAATCTTGCTGGTATCGTGCGGACATCCCATCTCGCTTGAAATCATGTGGACATCCCATCTCGCTAGAGTCTTGCTGGCATCTTGCGGACATCCCATCTCGCTTAAAATCTTGCTGGTATCCTGCGGACATCCCATCTCGCTTGAAATCATGCGGACATCCCATCTCGCTAAAGTCTTGCTGGCATCTTGCGGACATCCCATCTCGCTTGAGTCAAACTCGGGCAACTGTCACAACAACCATATATTGAAGTGTTTACGTTCCGCTTCGAATGCGTAAGTTCAGAAGTACAACAAGCTGGTGATCAAACTCGTCGGACTATCACTAGCTGCACTTCTTTGAGTAGATGACCTAGAGAAAGTAAAGTAAAATGTAGTCCTTTGAATCCACTCTGCTCGATGCATATGCGTTATAAATACCCTTCAAAGCTGTAATTTATCTCAAGAACTGAGAATGAAATCATCTTAAAGAAAAAAAAGAAATAAAGCAACACACAAGAGGAAACATTTCAAATATCCTCTTGAAACACAGAAGCCGACTTTGTTACGGATGCGTGTTAACGAACCTTCAGCCTCTTGATCTGCTTCGGTACACCCCAGTCACGAAATATTCTAGCAGAGTTGTTTCTGCCAGAATCCTGCTAGAATGCTGTAAGAATATCCAGCTCTGGGAGAAACTCGTGACTAGGACTGCATCCTTTCATCACTAATACCGCTGAACACTTCCACAACTGCAGAATTCTGAAACGATTGCTGGCATCGTTCCTTTTCATTGTGGAGCAAATGCTCGAGTTCCAGATTTACGGTGGCAAAAATGATGCCAATTTTGACCTCCAACGCCGTAGTGACCCAAACCTTCATTCAATTCATGACAAACCCATCGCGATTATCCACAACCACCGTGTTCAGCGTGCCCACATCCGACCCGGCGTCCGCCTCACTCAGCGTGGTACAGGAGCACTTTTTTTTTTTTTTGGAGAATCGCTCCCTTTGTTCGCTACCTCCAACCCGGCCCAGCAAGTTTACACACAAACATTTGTAAATCGAGACGATCGACCCTGTGATGCCACACTCCCGGGATACTTCCTCACTTACCAAATGAAAGCGCCAACATGCCCTGTCCGGGAAACTACTCGGACACTCCGGCGCAACAACAACTCGCACCATCCCCCAGTCAGCAATCCGCCACGGGTGCGACCCTCACGATCCAGTCTGGCCGCAATCCGCCCGAGCTCAAAACAGTGCGGCACACCTGCCGGAGCCGAGCCAGCCCCGGCGGAATGCACACGAAGGTGGGGGGGTGGACAGAACGGAACACTGCCTCAGACATTGCACTGCCCCACCAAGCACGATGCAAACAAAATAAAATTTGTTCGCCTTTTCGGAGATCAAACTTACCAATCAGAATGTCGACTTTTCCAGGCCGTCTGAGCGATTCTCTCGCTGAAATGTATGATCCAGGTTCGGGTAATTTTGCCCAGAAATAATATCCGGCAGGATCGCCAATGTGGAATCCTACATCCCAGCGAGAGAATCGCCCAGAACGGCGACTCCCTAGAACCGAGCTTCTTGCTCGGGACACTGACAGAAGTTGAATGACGCGCTCGTCGTAGCTGTCATTCTGTCGTGGAGAATTGTCGGCATAACCATTATGCCGAAAAGCACGCTGTAGCGTGTAACCTAGAGACCCTAGATAGGAAGACTAGCCAGACCACTTGCATCCAAAATATGCATACCACACAAATAGTTTGGATTGGAAATGAATATTCAAGCAGTAAAGAGGAAATAAAATGCACACAATTGTCAAAAATGTGTCAAAAAGTTTTACTTTTCGATACAAGTGCTGAAAAGTTGAACTTTTTAGTACTTAGATACGTGCTTAATGAACTTATCTGCAATTTAATTTTTGTAGATGATTAGTAGGCCATTTCATCACTATTGAATAACAGGAAAAGAAAATATTTTCAAAAGAAGTTGAGAAAAAACATTCTGGCATTCTGGGAACACTGTCAAGACATATCAATATAGTTTATTTTCAAAAGATTTCTTGCGGATTTGATTCAATTGAAAATTTTTGATTTTTTTTTTCTCCAAAATAGTCCAACCAGACAAAAAACGGTAATTTGATATAATCAAATACTTAAAACTTCTTTGACATAGGTTCTTAATTGGTCCGACTTAACTGACAGGAAGCTCCAGTTCGGAACCTTCTTCACGGTTGACCTCCGTCACTCATTCAAAAGACGAACTCCACTTGTCTCAAAATCTTCAGAACCACCAAAAACAAAGCCAGAGGGGACATTTATAGATGTCATATTTAAGCAAACAGCGTAATTTGGGCTCATTATAGTGTGCATCACATCGCGATGGAAACTGAGAAAAAGCGGAGTTTTTTTTTTACTGCGTCTAATTCCGCACACTGCGTTCCAAGAGGGTCCCGTTGTGGTCACAAAACTTCCCCAAACTACCCCTCCATTTTTAATTGGTTCGGAAATGCTCGTAAACTGTCGCTGATTGCGTGATTTACGGTGTCATCAAATTCGCCAAATTAAAGATTAGTTTCTTCAAGTTTAAAAGTGACCGAGAAGAAGGAAGAAAAATCCGCTACTTGAAGATGACCGATTCCACGATTTGTCCACCCCGCTTGGAATATTTTGCCCAGGGGACCGTGACCAACAGAGACATTTTCGGCAATTAAAAACCTTTCCACACGGTGCTGGCGATGATCGTGCGCGCGATTCAGGGAAAGATAGCCTCGAAAGCGATGATAGTTTTTTTTCGGGAGGAAGAAAAATGTTTGCTCGGAAAAGTTTATGGAACGAAAATCACTGAAAAAAAGAATGTTGAGATTTTTAGAAAATTATGATTTCATTAAACAATGTAGGACATTAAAAAATAACATAAGTAAAAACATAAAACAACTATATAAAAAATAGCGTTGAATTCCAACAAACTGTTTAAAATCAATTTCAACAACCAATTTGACAACCAAAATCACCGAGGTATGTTTGCAAACTTAGAATAAATGTCAAACAATATGAAAATACTAAATTGGTTTTCATTCGCAAAAAATGTCATTCGTCAAAATATAATTAAAAAAAAATCCTAACTCAATAATTTTATTTGAAGGATATGAAGGATACATTTTCTGAAAGCGTTAGTCAAATTTTGTAATCTTCGAAATCATATTTTCAGAGATTTTGAAGCATGATGGTTTCTACAGGTTAAGGCTGAATTATTTAAATCAACATTTCACTATTAGACGACTTTTCGCCACTCATATTATTACCCTATTATTTACTTTTTTTCTGACAGGTATGATGAGGCTGTATTGCCGTTTATTCTATTGTTTCTAGAGTGTAATAATGACAGGGTTTGTCATTAATTTATTCTGTTTAGAGCAATTAAAAGACATGATCAATCAATTTCAATTTTGAAAAAGGATATTTCATAACTTGAACGAGAAGTACTCAAAATCAATTCCTTCAAAAAATTAACCGAACAAAAATTGTTTGTTCACGCAGTAATTGGTATTCGAAGTTGAACTAAAAAATATCATATGATTTGCAAATTTCGTAGCAAACATTACAAAAAGCGAATTAAACGTAGCCTATGCGTACGGTATGGCGCAATTAAAAATGTGAACGACGATTTCATCTGTTTTCCGAGCTGGTAAATGGTTCTTCAATAGGTTAGATTCTAGAAATGGTTCCATAAATTGCATAGTTCTTTGTCGAATTGGTGATGTCTGTAACATAACCACCTGCACCTTTTTGGTTGCTATTTTAGGCACTGCAATATATTGTTAGCATCTTTGCAAAATGTGTTTTGAAAGAATTTGGACTCTTCACAGAACAGAAATTTAGTTCATGGTTTTCTTTAATGATATTTTTGTTTTCGTTCCTAAAAGTTTAATTAAAATTATGCTTGCAAAAAAATAAAAATCCAAACATATTGCAAAAAAAAAATAAAAAACTTAATTAAAAATAAATCAATCCACATTAATATATTGCCTTATGAACTAGCAAGATATTGTTTCATTGAAATTACAATTGTACAATTTGTATCAACTGATTTGTACAATCACGTTGTGTTTGATTGCATGGTTTATTTATAATTTTTCCTTGTGTTTAATTAACAATTTTTAACCTTTTTTGAATTATAAAACAATACAAAAGAGATTCTAGGTAAAAAAAATGCATTACAAATCAGAACTTTTAAAGCAAATTCGAAGCTCCAGGTTAAAAAAAAACATTTTTTTTTATTTCTTTTTCCAGATTTTTTTTGCTTGGCTTTCATTTTTATGACTAAATGTATCTAAGTAATCGATAAATGGAATCATGAGAAATTAATCATCATTTATTTATTTATTTAAAGTACTAAAATACAAATTTTAAGGGGTAAAAATATTAGACAGTGCTGCCAATTTGTTGAAAAAAAAAACATGGTGGCAAATCTCATTTTATAGATGTTTTTGAGATTATTCCTTTTAAAAATAAATTTTAGCAGTGTTTTCGTTCGCTCATGATTGCCCACTTCACAGTAAAAAAGATTTATTTTGGATTATTGAAAATTCGGATTGTTAACTATGATCACTTTACATAAATTTATGTGAAAATAGTAAAATTACACATTTTTAGAGGCAATTATTACATAAGTTTTAAGACACAATATCTGTCAAAATTCCCAGCTGTTGAATTACCATATTTTTTTTACTGTGTATCTTTTTTTGTATGGATCGTGGATAATCGCCATACCCCCCTCCCCCCTAAAGTGTCCACGTGGTTTATGGATGGTCCCAAAACAAATCTTTCAAAACTGAACGAATTTTTCACAGTTGTAAATTGGTACTTCACAGCAAAAAAGTAGTTATCCAGCTGCGCTTAAAAGGCCTGGATGTAAAATAAAATTTGCATTATTCTATGAAACTCTATGTAATATTACACCCTGAAATATGTAGCCCATCAGTATAGGAAACCTATTTGACCGAAATGTAAAGCTCATATATGCGTTCATCCTTCTCATTCTTCCTTTCTTCATCGGTCAGATGGCCGAGCGGGCTAAGGCGCCAATCCTTATTGTTGGTGCTGGGTTTGAATCCCGTCGGATGCAACTTTTATTTTGTGTTTACAAAAATTGTATATGTAGTTTTTGACGATGGTGATGTGCTTTTGCATGCGATTTTGCCATCGAATTCTTTGCTGTGTTCAAGGTGGTAGACGATAATCTTATCGTTAACATCGGGTCGGTAACGATAGAAGTAAATACGATAATTTTATCCCGGACACTGATAAAAGCTGATTCAATATTCTGGCACTCCTTTTTGCTTATGAATCACACAAATTTGTACTAAATTGTTAGTGAATAGCAGTCTCAAATATGCTGTTAACATCAAAATAATCGATATTTTGTATAACAATTTGCTAAGGTTTAAGGGGTTACATACATGTAGAAAATTCCAAAATTTCATATTACAGAAAATTCACTAAATTCACTGAAAAGATGATTTTCAATCACTCCTGAAAGTTACATGAAGATATTTCGTGACTGAACTGAATCGTCTCTTAATTCAAGTTCACAACTTTGCCATGCGCAAAGTGAATTATCAAACGTTTTTCGAACGTTTTTCTCTAAACACCGAGTTGATTTACGGGTGCCACGATATCTCGAGATGGGATGGACCAAATTGGCTGAAATTTGTGGTGAAGACTCCCAAGACATATCCCGTGTGCATGACGAAGCTCGATTTTAAAATTACGATTTTTTGAAAAATACAAAAATCAAAAACTGACGATTTTTTATATGAAAAACAGAAAAATATTTTTATCTTTTTTTTTTGCACACAGGACCAGTTTAACGAGTGTTCACCAAAATTTTGAGCCGATTTGGTCAAAACAGTGTTGAGATATCGTGGTACCCGTTTTTTGAAACTGCTAACTTAAAATAGCTATATCTCGGCAATGGTACATCCAAATGTCTTCATATTTATTTTGTTATTAGATGAAAATATGCATTTCAATGCCCTGCAAAAAGATTTAAAAAAAAGTTCAATTGTGTGCTCATACCAACCGCTGACATTTTTGACGATTTACATGTATGTAACCCTTAAGGAAACCAAAAAACATAAATTTCTGCTTTGCTTTCTAATCGCTTTGGACTCTTATGAAATGTTTCAGTGAAATGTTTCGCATTTATTGGTAAACTCATATTTTAATTTTATTTCATTGTTTTGCCATTGACTACAACCTCCAAATTTAATTTAAGTGAAAGTTGATGAGAAAATGCATCAATTAACACAGTGTTGACAATTATGATGCGAACTTATATCCAAATAATTGATAATACAAGATGAGGTGTCCGGGTTTCAAAGCGTCCGGGAATTCGAAGTATGACGTTACTCATTTTTTACCAAAATAACAAATTCTTTAGAAAATACTCAAATTTCAATGACTTGCAATATGCGTATCGAACGATACAAATTTTAGTATAGATTTCACTACATTAGAGTTTTTGGAGCAAAACACATAACTTTTCACACAAAAAAAAACGCTTTTTTAGAAAATACTCAAAGTTTTATAATGTGCAATATGGACGAAATTGCATTTGCAAACATTGTAAATAATGATACTTTTTGGAGCAACATGAGAAAAGAGCGGATAAGCATTTTACAGTTTGAACAATTTTGCTATTTATCAAGCTTTAGGTAACATTTTTCTCAAAACTCGAAATGGGAAACAATAGTTGACCTCTCCAGCTACAAGTTAACACTATGGATTTTGTAAAATAGTTGCCTGGGAAATTTCAAAATAGTTGCAGCTGTCAAAATGCTTATGCGCCCTTTTCAAATGTTGCTCCAGATTTGTGAATTAAAAAAAACGGGTTTTACTGAAAAATTAAGTATATTACACTAAAAAACAAATCAGTAAAAATAAATAAGAAGTTTTACGTCTTTCGATACCCATACTGCAAAACCCAATTACAAAAAAAAAACACAATATTTTAAAAAAGTACGATATTATGTGAACATTTTAGCATTATTGATTAACAATGATGGTAATCTATCGCAATCCCAAAAATAGTCGTGACATTATTAAAAACAAAAAAAATATAGAAAAGTTCTAAACAGGTTATTGTTAGTTGCAGAAGGTTTTTCTTTTCAAAATATTATACTTTATTTTGGACCTTGTAGGTCAAACTTTTGATCAAAATTTGGAAATTTGTATCTAAATATTATTATTTTATTTTTCCGTGTTTGTCCCCTTCAACCCCCCTGTTCCCACCACGTGGTTTGTCGTTAAGTTGTCATAAAAATCAAATAAATCTCGCGTTATTAATTCTTACCCCTTGGCGACACAAGACAATTTTTTTATTTACTATTTCACTCTCAGAACGGTGCACGGGGGGAACAAATATCACTGACAGCCATCGTCTGCCCGCTAATTTTACCGCAGAACAGCTTTCGTAATGACGATACCCGCAACCGTTCAAAGAGTTGACAAAAAGTCGCCGTTCTTTTTTTTCTTCCTTTTGTGACTGCCTTTAAAAACTTTTAATTGTCTCATTTTGATGCCATCATCCAATGGCTCTCGCCCTCTTACCAAAATTGACCATATCATCATGAAAAGAAGAAGCTTAAAAAGAAGTTGAAGTTAATTTTTGTCCCACCGAAAAAGCTACACACTCAACAGAAATTAACGAAAATAAAACAGAAATATTAACGAGCGGTGGCGGTGACGGCGGTGGAGGGTCCGCAAAACGACTTACAAATTAATGAAAATTAAAGATATCAAGATCGGCGGCAAAAGGTAAAATCGTCACACAAAAGCGGCCCCCCAAAAAAAAAACTGGTAAATTATGCTTCAGTTGCTTTGGCTTAATTTTTCCGATGTGCGCCGAAAGATAACGAAAATATGACGACGCTTTTTACGATCAGTTTTTAATTCGTCAGGCGACTTTTGGGACGATGTTTTGGTCGCCATGACAGCAGGGTTCTTGGAGGTTAGGTGGGAATCGTTGCGTAAAAATTTAAAATATTATTTTTAAATTTTCAAAAGTTTTTAAGAAATATTTTTCAATGTTTTGACTTTTTCGAATAAGCATGCATTTAAGAAAAAATAAAAAAGAAATGTGTCAACCTTTTAGTTAAGCACCTTGGCATTGCAGGAGCATAGTTTTAGATGACATTAAGGGTAATGGCGTCGCGTCTCATAAAGGACAATTAAAGCTGAATGTTGGAGCTTGGTTTTGAACGATGGTTTTTAAGCTTTCATAATGGTTTGCTGCGAAAGCAAAACGTGACTTGTTTTTTATCATTTTACAATGAGTATTTACTGGTTGGAACAAAAACATTGAAAATATTTTCATCTTTTGACATTCAGCGAAAAAAGGACAAGGACCTCTCTGTCTCAAACTTCCCTTTTTTCGAATAATCACGTTTCGTCATTTTATTTTTTGTGCCGGCAAATCATTTTATTGTCCATATCAATTTCGATAATAAGTAGCTACACACCACCACTCGGTTCTTCTTTATATTTTGGAAGGGGTTTACCTTGGATGTGATGGGAAATTCAACTTTTTTTGTTTAAAAAAATGGAGACAATCTGAAAGCGACGTGATCAGCACACAGGTTCGTTTCATAATGCAGCTATAATTGGTGCGTTTTTATTTGCGGAATATGCGCAGACAGGAAAGAGGTGATTTAAATTGAATGTTTTTGTTCGTGGTGTAGGTTTTAAGTATTTTTTGGGGGTTTTAAGGTTGTCGTATGAAGTGCATTTATAAAAATGTATATCTCAATGTAAAAATTAAAAGTTTTCGAGCATTTAAAACGTAAGAATTAAAAGAAATAAACTTTTGTTCAGTTTAATTTTGAGGATTTTTTGGGATTTTAAGGTTATACGTATGATTTATAAATATAAATGTAGAAACATCGACGAAAAAATTTGAGCTACTGAGCATTTTAAAAATAAAGTTTAGCAATGAACAAAATTTTGATTAGTTTGATATTTTCAATCTCATTAGAATAAAACTTTAAAACCAATGTTAAAATGTTACAGAATTCATCCTAAAATTTGAAGATTTATTGTGAAACAGTTGTTTAAAATGCATCGAATTTTACATATTTCGGAAACTCATTATAAAACATCACTTCAGTTTCCCAGATTTTACACATTTCTGAAGGTTTGTAAAAAAATCAAATTTATTTCAGATTTATTACCAATGTTTGATAAAGTTTTCTAAATAACATCGAACCTCTTTTTTGTTTGATATCTGTAGATTTTTTGTTCACTTTTGCAGTAATGGTTATAATTATTTTGTTCAAACATATATTAATTTTTTATTAAATTCTATAATATTATTGAAAGGAGAAACCAAATCTTAATTTTGATTTCATCCTCAATCCTTAAATTCATAGAAGAGTATTATTTTTAATTTTAATAACTGAAGAATTTCAACAACAATTTTTCTAAAAGAATTTTTTCCAGTATAAAGTGTTTAATTTGTTATATTTTTTTAATATTTTTTATGCACTTGTTTATTTTTCCCTTTTATGTGATAGTTTTGCAAATTACATTGTATCTTGTTCATTTTGTATATTTATTGTATTTTCACGTCCTTACAAGTTGCTCAAACCTCAGTTAGCTAATTTTTAAGGTGAAATTATATAAGGAATGGCAATTATATCGTATTCAATCATTATTTAAGCCGTTTAAACACCGTTTTGGGGGTATTTGTATCGATAGAATAGATTTTTCGTTGGAATTTCGTACCAACCCGGAATTACGTCGTCGGAAAATCCGCCGGCATCTGAACCGGTCCACAATTCACAAGTCAACCTATGTGGCACCGGAAAGGGCATAAAATTTCCGATCTTTTGATACCCATACATCTAGGTTTTCTATAAAATCCACGTTTTTAAATACCTGGGCAAAAACGTTGTTATTGTTTCGTTTGAGCAACCTGCCAAAAATGTATGGACTTTCGTAATTTTTGCTCTCTTGGATCAAACTTACTTTTTGCCCAGGTATTTAAAAACGTGGATTTTATAGAAAACCTAGATGTATGGGTATCAAAAGATCGGAAATTTTATGCCCTTTCCGATGCCACATAGGTTGACTTGTGAATTGTGGACCGGTTCGGATGCCGGCGGATTTTTCGACGACGTAATTCCGGGTTGGTGCGAAATTCCAACAAAAAACCTATTCTATCGATACAAAGTCCCCCAAAACGGTGTTATACCCACTCCAGAATGTTTATTTAGCAATTTTATGGTAATATATTGACATTTAGTTAAATTGAAAGTTTGCGAAATTAAGTTTAGATAAGTTTTATATAGAATTTCCAGAGTTATATAAACTATTATACTAAGTAATTAGTAAACTTTATATTAAATCCAAATTATTTTTTTAATCAGTCAAGGATGCCTAATTGGAGTTGGGGGACTGGATTTATGGTGATTTGTCAACAAATAACTTTGTTTATGTTAATTTTTCGAAAGGTGTACAAACTTTTTTTGCACCTTTTTTTATTTTTGTGATAGTATTTGTTATATAACTTTTTTATAGAAAACATCTTTTCATGAGCTTTTTGAAGCAAAATGTTCGGTACAAGTTTCTGAACAAAACGTAGTACTAGGTTTCTGTCAAACTTTAAATTGTTCCATGTTTCATAACAAAATGTGCATAGTGTCCAAGGGGTGTAAATACTTTTTTTACATACTCTACATTGTGACAAGCAACGATGGAATAACCATCATCAAAAAAAAATCTTTGGATGTTCATGAAGAGAAAAAAAACCGAAAGGAGCATTGCTCTCCTATCTCGCGCACAAAAGATCGGTGAAAGGAATCTCAAAAAAAAATCATCATCTTGATTATTCGGCGGAACATCTTTTTCACTACTACACTTGCAAGTGTAACGTCACACGTCGAATAGTGACCTGTCACATTTTGTAGATGGGCAATGTGTGTAAATAAAGTGAAATAAATGTTTTTAAGTGTTGCTGACAAGGAAATTCACAAAAAAATCATGAGCAGATTGATTTTTTTGGAGAATTTCGGAAGCGATTTTCTTTAGCGTGATTCACCTCCTCTCTCTTTCGCGGGTGAGGAAAGTTTGCAAGCGAAATTGATTGTTTTGCGATTATTCCATCCCTGGTGACAAGTCTTACTGTTTGAATTGTAAAGGATCGGCATGTAATTCGGTCAGGCACCTAATGTTGGCATATCAGCACTTTGGCTTTCGATTATAGCTTCTCAATAACGTTTTCAACTCATATAGAGCAATAAATAAATTAATGGTAAATTAACAAGCATGTTTCTATCGACAGTTTTGCAAAACGATTTCGTCAGCTGTGTGCTATCTTGTGACAACGACCATTTTTAGTACTTTTCGAGAAAATCAATTTTTAAAGTTTGATGATAAATATTTTCAAAACTATGAATGGTAGAGCCGAACTTTTAGAAGCAATCGGTTCGTATACTATCACTTAACAGACGCTCGAAGTTTCAAATAATTTGGTTACACCAGTTAAAAGATACAGTAAATTATGTAAACAAAAATCCGAAAAGCACGTGTCACAAGTGTGTTTCGAAAGTAAAAATGTACTACGTGTCACAAGCGTCCACAGAATTTCCATACAAACTAAAATAGACTTAAATCAATGGTTTAACCGACTTAATCAGTGTATTTTTAAAAAAAAAGATTGCATTGCCTTCAGAAAATGTGTATCAACATAAATTTGTGAAGACAAGAAGAAATTTCCACATTTTCCAACATTTTATTTTGATAATAAATTAGTCTATGTCACAAGTGTGTATTGCGATATCCGGGAAACGGAAGCGAGTTTCCAAAATTGGGTTAAAGCATCTTGCAGTGTTTGTTAAGTATAGCAAAACGTCATCATAAACTCATATTCGACCAAAATGGTCTATGTCACAAGATAGCACACAGCTGACGATTTGTTTAAATAGTGTGAAATGACAAAATTAACGGAATTAAGACCAAGCCCTTAATCTGTCAAACAATAAATGGAATATGACAACAATGAACGGAATAAATGGAAGTCCTATCAATGTCACCGCAGTTTAAGGTATCTCTAACATAAAATATCAATGAATCAAGATTTTTGGAAAAAATATGATCCAACTAATACATTTGCAGACTAAACGTCAAACGCCAGCCAATTTACGTAGATGATATATGGTATAAAAAAATGGGAATATAAATGTCCGCTAATTCGAACGTATTTGAATTAAAAAGTACTCAATAGGGAACATTTATTTGTCAAACTATAGTATTATAATGTTTACATTTCGCGGCCTTTGTTTGTCATTTTGCGAGCCCGTGGTTTTGTACTTTTGACATCTGTCAGTCGTTTGAATTAGCAAATTCGGTTTCACCAATTCGAATGCAGTTCCATTCGAATTAACGAATCTGCTCTGTAATTCGTAAATTGATCGAGAACCGATCGGAAAACCGCTTTGTTTACAACTGTGATACAACCTCAAATCTAACAAAGCAATATAATCTGACTAGGTGTAAACAAAGAGGTCATTCCTAATGTAAACACCAACTACCTATACAATTATGTCAAGCAAAACAATGCAAATGGGCCAATGTGAGTTACAAACTAAGAGCGCATCCTGCTCACTACAAATGACAATATTTTCTGACGTGAACTGGATACACTTTTTGTTTACAAACTCTCGTTGACCCCTTAACGATGTTTAAATGGACTGAATTTCGGTCAGTTGATGTTTACATTAGGAGCGAGCAGGATGCACTCTTTGTTTACATCTCGTCTTTTTGTTCCATTTAGCATTGTATTGCTTGAAATCTCTTATTTCGACTACAGACTGTCTAGGGAAACAGACTGGCCAATTCAAAATAAACAGGCACTGGCAACGTATGTTTTGCGCTTGCAACACTGCCAGTTTTGCTGGGCGTAAAGGGCGATTGGTGTCCAGCGCGTTTGGTGTCCAAAAACATTGTCCAATCTGTTTCCCTCGACAATCTGTAATTTCGACGTGATCGTGGCTTAGACAAAGAGAAACAATCTATAGCTCGCAATGTAAACAATAACAAACAACAAGCTGACAATTCTGCCAATTGTACCGAAGTTTTGTTGAGTTAGGTTGTCGCTGGGGGGTGAAAAGAGAGAACGCGTAACGTGATTTTCGAATGATCCCACTTTGTTTACATCAAAAAAGTAGGAGGTGGTTCAAGCACAAGCGTGACTTTTTTTTCTTGCACTTAAATAATTTGTTTTGAAACCTGTGTGTTTTTTTTTGTTTTTAGCTCAGCGTTTCGCCTGAGGTTTTGCCAGTTTCTGCACATATACCAATTGCGGTCGGATAAAAGAGGTCTCTTCCGGTTTAGAACTGCGTCAGAAGTGGCTGGAGTTGTGTGAAGACGGTTTCGACCAAAATTAAAGCGAGAGCTCTTGGATGTTTAGTGCAAATTTCGAAACAAACTACAAAGTCTAAAAAAAAGGTTTTGTACAAAAAAACACAGCCGTGCTCACAACTCGAACGCCATTTGAGCTTAAAAATCTGGATAAAATTTTGTCGCAAAATATAATTCAGATCAATTTCCAATTAGTTTTGAATTACCAGGTTATTCCAGGGAAATTTGATTTGAATTATTTAGTTTATGGGAAGTGTGTTACAAGCGGGGAGAGGGTCTGAAAATATCAAACTATGCGTTACATAATACATAAAACACTCCCTTATCAATTTAATGAAGCTAAACTGTAAAAAATCGAGTGTTGTTAAACGAACGGGATTTAATTAATAATTTGACAGTAACACTTTATGAAATGTTTGTGTTGATAGTGTTCATAAGCGTCGAGTAAAAAATGACAGTTCGTTACTGTTAAGTTTGATTTTGTCAAACCAAACGGGGCTTAAATTACACGCAAACCCCGATGGTTTGACACCAACTGTTGTCAAACGAGCGGGGTCATTTTTTAGTTTGACACCCCTTTTACACGGAGTTCACACACACTACCAATCGTTTGTTTTGATAGTGTTCATGAGCGTGTAAAAAAATGACAGTTCGTTACCAAACGGGGCTCAAACTAAACATATCTAACAAAAAAGGTGACAATTTTTTTCAGTGTAAAATTAGTTTTGAAGACTGTTTTGAAGTTTTCTAACTAAAGGGTAGGTTTTCAAATTTTTTTTTGATTATTTAAAAAAATTACAGCAAACTTTTCTATTTACGAATAATTTGCAATAATTTTACTTTCAAAATTCTTTAATTATTTCGAAAAAAAGCTTTCCAGCCTGACGCCATTTTTAATACCAGTCATCAATGACCGCCGCGAACGCAATGGGGTGCAAACAGATCTCAATAAAGTTCAGTGACTTTGAACCTCGCGGCGATACCGCCAACCTCTTATCGAAACCTCATTATCCCGTACAAATCAGTTGACACTGTTTATCAACGGTGCCAGGTTGTACAAACTCGCTTGTCCCACCGTTAATTACGCCCGGCCATTGAGCAAAACATCTCTCGTACACGACCACAACCTACCATATAGTTTACCCCGAGATATCGACATAAACAAGAAACCGCGGCTGATTGGCTCGCATTTCGGAACGGCCTCCGGGGGTCACCTCCAATTAGCTGCGCGCCGCGGATGTTGTAACCAGCGTAGCTCAGCGCTCGACGAAAGCTTGTTAAGACCCCCGCGATACCGCATAATTTTCCGACTTCTTCTACTTATCGCTCGTTTGCAAATTAGAGGCTTCCCCGCTCCGTCCGGAGCGGCGGCCAACCCTACCCTAACCTCAAAACTTACCCAATCTCCTGTGGTCCATTTTGGCGGCGGCCAACTCGACGGCAACTTTGGTGTACTTGTAGTTGAGCGGAACGCCCTCCGGAGGGCCGACGACCAGCTCCACCTTTGCGTAACCAGCTTCCTCCACCAGCAGCACGATCGTCGACGACGATCACTCTCACTATCACTATCAATAATTATCGCGCTTTAAGCCGGCTTACTCTCTCGACAACGCTTCGACCACCCCGCCGTAACGGTAAGAAGCCATTACATAACCTCACTTTTTTTTTGCTTCTTGAAGCCGCTCCGCGGCGATCTGTTGATCGTCGGACTTCTTGGAACACAACCTCTCGCAATCGACGCTAATCACGATCCACGGTGACACTCACCAATCACTGCTCACTAATCCTAACCTCACCCCGCTAATTGGGTGTCGTTGGTGGTGGCCCTTCGAGCCTTCGCCTCCTTTGCGACGTGTGCGCCACTTGCGGCGACTAGCGGCAACAGTTTAGCGTTTTGACAGTTGACGACAACTTTGGGCGCGCGATCCCGATCCCGATCCGACAACGACGATCCGTTCCGCGGCTGCTGTCCGGGGGCACTATTGGAACGGCGAGGCGCATAGAATGGAAATGAAGAGTACCCGAAAAAACAGAGCTGAAAATCTGGGCGGGCAGGAGGTGAGGAAGTCCGGAAGAGCCGGCCTCCTGGCCGGGTTGATGGTGGCAGCGCTGGAGGTTGGGGTAGGGGGGCAAATAAAAACAACACAAAACATATCCTAAAGCCGAATCGGAACCATCGAAGATCGAGAGAGAGAGAGAGATCGCGCGGGCAACCCCTTTCGTAAGATATGTGTGTGAGTGAGTGTGTGGGGGCATATATTTGAATATAATTATTAATTGAAATATTAATAGTTTCGGATCGCGGCAGCGGGGTTTGCCGGTAGCGCAGCTTGGGAAGAATTGATCACTTGCTTCCTTCCTTCCGTTTTTACGTTCTTCTTGAGCATTCGTCTACGCCAGCCTCTCTTGGATATCTTTGAGTGTTGATTCCCGGTATGGCACCACGATGTCGATCAATCAGTTAGTGAAGAGGTTTGCCGGCTAGAATTGAACCTCCGGGAAGAGTAAATCCACTTGCAGAGAGCGTTGGATTTTAACTACAGAGTTGCTATTCTAAATTCGATAACCTTTAAGGAAAATCGAAAAGTTATTATAAGGGTACCAATCGAGCTGTCTAATGGTCTAATCGCTCGATAGAGACCATGATTTGACAGCTCGATTGGAAGCCTTAACATTTCTAGCCAAAGCCAAAGCATAAAGGTTGTCTTTTTTATAAGAACCATCCATAAACAACGTAGATACTTTTTGGAAATTCAAGTCGAATGTATGACAAAAGGTCGAAAGACATAAGGACGAATGAACAAAAGGTCTGATGCCAAAAGGTTGAATGGACAAATGATTGAATGGTCGAACGATTAAAAAAAAATCATTTATATTTTTCGATACAATTTTGAAATTTGATTTTGCCCACTGATTTTTCGTAGCAATTATGAAGAGTGTAAAAAATACTATAACAAATATTTGCAATGGCTAAATCATTGACCTATGTATAAAGCACCTCATGTTTAAAATTATGCGAAAAAACTCAAAAAATATTACGAAATTCAATAGATAGAGTAAAACAAGATAGATAACTCGCAAAAATATCTAGGAAGTCAAACTTTTTTTTTAGGGACAGCAAAAATATTCAAACCAATAGTTTGTTTTTAAACAATGAGTAAATTAAGAATTTAGTAATAGGACATTATTTAGAACAACTGCTCATGTTTCAAAAATGAAATAACTCCTAAAAATATTAAAATAAGCAAGAGTATTTTGTTTTAAAAACATAGAATAACTCACCAAATATTTTATTGGAGTTCAGTCTTAAAAAAAACTACTTTTGTTTGAAAAAATTGAAGAAATCAAAAAAATATTACAATTTTTTTTAGATTGGAAAAAAATCACTTTGAATGAAAAAAAATAACAAATATTTTAGAATCCGGACATTTTTTATAAAAAAAACTGCTCATGTTTTGAAAAATGGAAAAACTTACATCGTTTTTAGAAAAATCAAGAATAAGTTATAGGTTATAGGTTTAAATAAAAAAAGTTAAAAAGATTTTTGAAATCGATTATTTGTAATTGTTTCACCTTGTCTACATTCGATCCCTTGTCCATTCGACCTAAAGTCCTTTATGACATATGACCTTATGTCCTTCAACTTTTTGTCATACATCCATAGTTTCAATTGGGTACTAAAGCCCTATGTCAATTTTTATGTACAACGGTAAAAAACACGATTAAAAACCATTTCTGATCACTTTTTTTTTTCATTTTTATGCAAAAAAAGTTATTGACTAGACAAAATTTTTTCGATGTCTCAACTATGGCCCCCTTGGAACAAGCTGTCAAGTAGGACCTTTTTTGTCAAAAAGGACCGTGAAGTTATTTTTTTTTTAAATTTAATTAAAAATCCATTTTAAATCCTTTGCGGTCGTTCAAAGTGTCATTGTACTCAGAAAAATAAGCTTTATCGTTATAAGCAATAATATCACAAATTAAAATTTCATTTTAGGACCCAATTCGAACACTAAAATGCTATGAAATAGTACATTTTGTCAACATCCTGAACACTAACTAAATGTTTGCAGAAAAATACAGAACGGTTGAACACAATTTCCTTACTTCTTCAGGTAAATTTTATCATTTTAATTTATTGAACTTGTGCAAAACTCCCTTTTTTGTGTGATTTCCTTCTGTTTTCTATTCATTTTTGATATATTTTCTCATGTTCTGATAATTTTAGATGTTGTTTGAACTATTTTGATTTTTTTGTATTTTTTATATTAAATTCATCTCACGATTCTCATAGCGAAGCTTTGTTTGCGGACTTTACTGTCCGATTTTCAAAGTTTTGAAAATGAAAACTGTAGAGAATTTTCAAAGTTTTAAATCAATCGGAAATTCTATGGAACAGAAAAAAAACCCCCTTATTTTTAATTGAAATATGCCCTTATTGTCTCTAACTTAAAAATAATTATTTTTATTGAGAAAATACTTTTCTTTTGCAACTTTGATTTTACCTTAAAAATTAATCCGAGAAAAAAGATTCCATTAATTTTTTTTAAGAAAATCAGGATTTTTTCGATAATTCGATAAAAAGCCTTGGATTTTTATGTGAAATCTAGGTTGAACATTTTCCGAAATCTGATTTAAAAACCCTACTCTCCACATTCCTCTTGCATTTACAATTTTAGAGTTTTAAAAGGATATCCGGATTTTTTTTAAAAAGGTCAATTTTTTTCATATTTAGCTTTTTTGTTGTTTTTGAAATCGCTTTGAGTCAGGGGTATTCAAGAACATTCAAAAAAATAATTACACCCAGTGAAAATGCTTTTAAAAACTCTGTGGTCAAAAAGCAAGCACTGGAGCAAAAAGTATTTTATTTTGTTGAAAAGAAATGTCTATGAATGTAATTCAAACAAAATATTAAAAAAATGTATATTTTAGGCAAAAATGTGATGTAAGAAAATTATCTATTCTTAGACCTTTTCAAAAGTTAAGCTTGATTTGATAATTTGTAAATTACATTTATAGCTGTTCTGAAAATTTCGCAAAAGTTTTAAATTTTACCATTGAAAATCGGACCAATAGTTTCCGATGTATCATGGAAATTACAGGCTTATTAGGTGATACATAGAAAAAAATAATTCCATCGATTCGAATACTTTGTGAGGCTGTATATCGGAGATTAATTGTCCAAATTTCAAAATCTTTGAGAGAAAATAATAGGAAATTTTCTCAGCTTTTCAAAAATACCTTTTTCATGTGTGCTTTTTTTTTCAAGAAACTCACAAAACCCTAAAAAAATCGAAAATTGGTACCTAAAATAAACTATTACTTAAAAGCGGTACATTTTATCTAAAAATTATAAAGTACCGTCATTAGGGGTCATACAAATTTCATCATTTTGTATGACCCTATCTCAACCCAAGACCCAATGTCACCCCTGATGGCGGTACTTTACGATTGCAAATTCAATTTTGCTTTAAAAAATGATTATTTATCTTTTTTTCGTCTACTTCTTTCTAAAAAAATCATATCTCCTAAACTATCACGTAGTTAGGTTAAAAGATGACTTTTTTATTTCCATTAAAATTTCAAAAATCATGCAAATTAAATAATTAAATAAAAAAAATCATTTCATTGCGCGTATCATTTTTATATTCTGAAAGTCCTAAACATTGTCCAAGACACAAAATCGATCAGAAAATCTCTTCTCAAGATACAGATTTTTATACATCTACACAGCAAAAAATCCGATGGTAAAATCGCATGCAAAAGCATGCACATTAGGGTGGGTACGTTTTTCAAAAAGTTCTCGGATCAAGTTTTAGTATGGTTCCCCTTGTAGGGCATGCCCATAGGGACTTTCGTGCCAAATATCAGCTCATTTGGTTGTAAACTGGCTGCGCGCATCAGGGTTAAAGTTTACATGGGAATTACTATGGGAAATTGGAACTTTTTGTTCAAACGCTCCTACAGGTCTGGGAAAATCACGCGCCAACTTCTGGGATGTACAGTCCTATGGGGAATGGTCTGGAGAACACTTTTCCCGAAGAGAGCATATGAATTCGTTGTCCCTAGACCTGGCGCATCGGCAAACAATCCGATGTCTCCGGAATCAACGGGTTTCTCTCAAAAACCATCAAATTTTCCTTAGCATGCTATGAAACCTTGATGAACACCGCGACGCCATACGTCAGGCAGCTACCACGTGGGTGAGAAACGGCTGAAATATTTAATTGCAAACCTTATTTTAACTAGAAAATGATCATTTCGAGTAATCCTGATATTATTTAGTCGAATTCAGAATCTTTGCATAGCAAATTTGTATTATTTTGCAAATATTTCAACCACGTGGTGGCTGCCTGACGTATGGCGTCGCGGTGTTCATCAAGCTTTCATAGCATGCTAAGGAAAATTTGATGGTTTTTGAGGGAAAACCGTTGATTCCGGAGACATCGGATTGTTTGCCGATGCGCCAGGTCTAGGGACAACGAATCCATATGCTCTCTTTGGGAAAAGTGTTCTCCAGACCATTCCCCATAGGCCTGATCATACCAGAAGTTGGCGCGTGATTTTCCCAGACCTGTAGGAGCGTTTGAACAAAAAGTTCCAATTTCCCATAGTAATTCCCATGTAAACTTTAACCCTGATGCGCGCAGCCAGTTTACAACCAAATGAGCTGATATTTGGCATGAAAGTTCCTATGGGCATGTCCTACAAGGGGAACCATACTAAAACTTGATCCGAGAACTTTTTGAAAAACGTACCCACCCTAATGCACATCACCTTTGTAAAAAAAATACACTAAATTGCTTTATTCACTCAACTTAAATATAAAATTGTAATTAGGGAGCGTTCTTTTATTACGTAACGCTAAAAAGTGGTGTTTTCGACCGCCTCCCGCCCATCGTAACACAATGTTCATGCAAATTTTATAAATTTTGTATGCAGCGTAACACAGCCCTCGACACCCTCAACTGCATTACGAAACAAAAGAACGCTCCCTTAGTACTTAAAACTTCACGATCGTAATTGAATCTTGTTAAACTTTGAAGGAAAACATTCTGTCAAAATTACACTCTTATCAGAATTTTTCCCAAAAATACTTCTAATTTCAACCCTGGCGGGCGTCCGCTGGCTGCTGGCTACTTCTTCCGGAAATTTTCTCACACGAGGAAAAACACAGGCCTCCACAGTCTGATAGCCAAAAAAAGAGCAAATTCACGCCACGTTGAAGTCTCGGTGCAACGAGAAAAAAAAATTAGATCATAATAGAACCGCGGAATTGCTCAAAGAACCGCGCCAAGTTTCCTTTTGTTTGCGAGAGAGAAAAAGAGCGCGGTAGCTCGTTTTGGTATACGCCACTCTCTCACTTGTGCACCTCTGCGGGAAATAGAAAAAAAACAAAAAAAAAGAGTTTTGCTCGATCAATCGCGATCGATGCTTTGGGGGGCGCTCGGAAAAGGAAAAATCAATTTCGGAGCGATTTCGAAGATTACCGGTTCCTTAATTGATAATCCGTATGCTATTAATTACAAATAACATTAAAATTACACTCTTTGTGCTATCTTTTCGCCTCCTTTTTTTTCTCTTTTCTATTTGTTGTTGTTGTTGTTGCTGGTTCGTTTTGGCATTCAATGGTTCAATTTTTGGCGCTGTCTCGGACCTCGGCGGCGAGGTGAGTTTTTTTTTTCGTGGCGATGAGAAGTGCAGAAAACTAATGTATTCATCAAAAGAGCTGAAACACGGAGAAGGGAAGTTGTTTGTTATTCGATTACTAATATTAGCAAGTCTTTATTTGCATAATGGAGGGTGTAGGGTGTGTTTTGGGGTGGGAAATCAGTGTTATTCTAAGGAAACTGAAGCAATCAATTTGGAATAAATGGCAATGTGTGTGTTTTTTTTTTATTTAATATTAATCTAATCTAATATAATCTATTGCTTCATATGATAAAAGATTAAACACACTTTCTTTATAAAAAAAAACAACTATATTTTATTACCAAATTGATCCTTCATAGAAAATAAAAGAAATCATATTGAGTTAAAGCAAAAAAAATATTACATGAGAGCATTTCTCTCCGAAATCGGCCTTTTTTTATTTTAATTTTAAATTATTTAATCCGGCTTTAACTTGCCCCAATATTAGAATTTTTTGAAAAAAATCAGTATTGATTCGAAAATTCATAACTCGCCCAATGATATTTTGCACATTCTGGAAATTTCTGAAAAGTTGACATCAAGTCCCCTAAAAAATATCAGAAAATAAATTTTTTTTTTTTTTGCTAATCAAGTTTTAGTGACAAAAAGTGAAATTAAAAATCATCAATTTTTTTCCGTGTATCATTTTTTTTATCGACGATTACAGACGATAAAATAATATTAATATATTTCTAAAATTGACTAAGTCTCAGTAAATATTTTTTGATAATATGGTAAGTTTCAAAGTATAAATACAAAAAAAAAATCACAAAATACCGTATTTTTCTAAAGTACTAAAATTTTTATAACTTGTAATATGGGTATAAAAAAGATTCGAAATTTGTCATGCATTTTCACTGTTTTAGAGTTTTTTGAATGAAATACTCAAATTTTCACAAAATACCGTATTTTCTCGAAAATACTCAAATTTTTAAAATTCGCAATACGGGTATCTAACGATTCGAAATTTAAAATATATTTTAACTGTTTTAGAGTTTTTTGAATAAAATACACATTTTTTTACAAAATACCGTGTTTTCTACAAAATACTCAAATTTGTATTTTAACTGTTTTAGAGATTTTTGAATAAATTACTCAAATTTTCAAAAAAAAAAAATTACCGTATTTTCTCAAAAATATCCAAAAATAAATTTTGCATATATTTTAACTGTTTTAGAGATTTTTTAACGAAATACTCAAATTTTAACAAAATACCGTATTTTTCGAAAATACTCAATTTTTTTATAATTCGCGATATGGGTATCAAACGAAGCGAAATTTTACCAGCTTTTTTCATTAAAAAAAACTCTAAAACAGTTAAAATACATGCATAGTTTCGAATCGTTCGATACCCAAATTGCGAATTAGAAAAATTTGAGTATTTTCGAGAAAATACGGTATTTTGTGAAAATTTGAGAATTTCATTCAAAAACTCCAAAACAGTGAAAATGAATGCTAAATTTCGAATCGTTTGATACCCGTATCGCGAATTTTACAATTTGAGTATTTTCAAAAAAATACGGTACTTTGTGTTTTTTTTAGTATTTATACTTTGAAACTAACCATATTATCAAAAAAATATTTACTGAGAGGATGCTTTAAAATTCAACATAATTTGGTTGATTTAAGTCAATTTTAGAAATATATTAAATATAAGTTATCGTCTGTTATCGTCGATGAAATTATCGCCGATAGAATTATCGGAATAACGATAACGATAACGATAAAAAATATAAAAAGAAACGAATGACTGAAATCTCAGAGAATTGCTCATTAGTATTACAAATTCTTACAAATCATGATCAAGTTCTTCCTCACTGAGGAGAAGCTATAAAATCACTCGAAAAATGGTCTTTTTAGTTTGACCCCCTAGACCATGCAACGTTTCTATTACGGACTTCAAATTTAAGATATCTCCTTGTTTCTACGAAATAATAAGGTGAAGTGTGAATTATCCTCAAAAAAGTTATTCAGGTAAGTACAATTTAGCTTAAGCTCTGTCAAACTAATCCTGTCAACTCTGTCAACTGTCAATAAAAACACTAACCCTAGTTTAAGATCAGCTTATAGGCTTCAACCCTGCCCTCCAATGTTAATAAATAGACCTGCTCCGACAATCATTGCTTATAGCGAAGGCTAATCTTATCCATTTTCGGATTATTTGGAGTATCGTTTCTTCCTGTAAGACAAGTGCCCCTTTCCCCCTTTGTTATTTCAACATTCTCAGCCAACAAGTTCCAGTTCCGGACCAAAAGAGGGGGCGGAGTTTAGCTTCGCTGAACCATAGTGCCACAGCTTCCGAATCGGAAGGAAGCTCCCGGAGGGGGGCAATTAAATCCCAATTTTCAACCTACCATAGGGCTCACATTTCTGGATTCATTCATAAGCTCTCGCTTCCAGAAGGTTGAAAGAAATCGAACACTCTTTCTTCTTCTCTGAATGGATTAACTCGTTTCTTTTGGTAGCGTTTCGTTCGCCGCCGTCGGCGGCAGGCCCTCCTGATCTGATTGATAAATTTTCGAAAAGAGAGGGATCACACAAACCACAAACGGCACCCTGTCTGGATCGAATCGAACGACCGGAGCTGAAACCGTATATTTATGGGTTTGCGTTCCGAAAACCGTATTTATATTCATTTAATATTCATTCATTCCTGGCCGAGCCAGGCCAGGTCGTGGCTTTTGATTGAGCTGACCGAATAGCTATCATTAGAAGCGACTCCAATCCAGCCTTGCTTTTCGAAATTGTGAATCGTTCTGGTGTGTGTGTCGAGAAGCACTAGACAAGCACTTGAGACGAGACTCGACTTAAGGTGCCATGCACTCCATTAGCACCTAATCAATCACCCTCTTGACTCACAACAGTACCGGGTCCTACCGGAGAGCAGATTCCGAGGACAATGGACATGTTTGGAATCTGCGCTCATCTGCCCGCAGTCTTTTGAATGGGGACGGACTTTTCACGGGATTACGCGCCATGATTGATGGGATCTGGTGCGACTGTCACAGGGCCTAGATGTACCTAACCCCCGCACTAATTGAGCAAGGTGGACTGATTTGAATCCGGAGATACGGATCACCTGGCAAGTGAGCCTGAGGAGGAGCACTTGTGATGATGAATAGGATGGTAAAAGGTCAGCGTTTGATGGTATCAAAATATTTACCAAGTGGTAATCCGTTGACGATCATGGGAAGATTGGTTTCTAAAACGGACTTCAGGAAAAATTGAAGCGAAAAGTTGTTTAGATAACACAACAGCTTAGTGGGTTTATCTTTTTGGAAATGTAAATTTGGTTGAGACCAATTTCAAGATAATCATTCGATAACTTTCATTTAGAGTGTAAAACTGCAGCCAAAAGTGACATTAATTGTATTGTCTTTCAATTACGGACTTCAAACTCAAAGTACCTGCTGCAGATTTGTGGTACATTGCGGTGTAGTGAATGTTTGTTTTTTTATTATCAAGTCGATGATACAGGTAAGTACAGTTAGGATTAAGATCTGTCAAACTAACAATGTCAATTCTGTCAACTGTCAATGATAATACTAATCATAGAATAAGGTCAGATAAGAACAAAGCTCAAGTCAAATACAATTTTCTTGATTCAGTCAACACCATTATCCATTAATTTCTTGAAAGCAATCAGTGAATACAAACAAAAAGATTGCGATTGTTTTCTATTTTGAGTTTGTATTTCATATTTTTATTCATATTTACATAAAGCATTCCGTCAGGAATATAAATAAGTGAATTGGCTTTTTTAATAAACTACAATATTAATATCTATCTAGCAGCTTTCCTAGTAATAATATTAGTTAATAGATGCCTCTGTGCTCTCTTACGCTAACTGGATAGGAATCCCAGCAAACTTAGTACAATGAGCACAGAAGCATCGTAATGGTGATAATATTGATTATTATAATTCGGATAAGGATCTGGCAATTGAAATGAAAGAATTTAGATTTTATTCAAATTTCCCTTCTCAATCCAAGACAGAATCTTTGAAATTTATGTACAGTCTGAGGGTAGTTACTTCTCCAAATTTTGATCACTATTAAAATTACCATTACTCAATTTGTTAGGCCGTTGCAAATATTTGTTGAAGTTTATGTCCCTTGACTCTAACCAAAGTCGAGTATTAGAATTGTGTTATTATTTTGTAATATATGATCAAATCAATAATACAAATATTTGCTGTATCTTATCTCAAAACACAGAATTGTGAAATGCCAAAAATTAAAAATGGCAGATTCTCTTTTACCACAGAATAAAGTAAAAAAAGGGAAAAATAGTAAATTTAAAAATAAAAAAAATTATTCAAAACCTTCAAAATTTCAATTTAAAAAATGCAATAACTGAAAAAATGAGTAATAAAAAAATAAACAAATAATTCTAATTGAATTTATAAAATTCTGAAATTTAAATATTAAAATAAAACTAAACTAGCAAAAAATGACACAATTTAAAAGGAGAATGGGCAAATTTGTATGGGATCTGGTCCAAGGATGTACACGAACGGGACCAACTTTTTTCGAAAGATCTCGCCGAGACATGAAAAAAAGTCTTCTGGACGAACTCTCTAAACCCCGGGGTTCAAAAGTTACAAGTTGTTGAAGTTTGAGCATTTTGGGTAAAAATGTACAAAAAAACGTATTTTTGCTATTTCTAAAATCATTTATAAAATCTCTGTTTCATTATGGATTTCGATTTTCTTGACTTCATACGACGCGTATCAGCAAAAACTATGAATTCTGATATATCTTAGCATGATTGAAACATGATTTCTCTTGTTTTTATCCGTTTCAACCATTTGTGCAAGAGGCATCCCATAGAAACAAGTCGAAACTTCATGGTTTTGAAACCGGATCCGACCCAAACTGCTTCAGTGAGTACGGAAGGCTTCAGTGCAATGTTCACAGCAAAAAATCCGATGGTAAAATCGCATGCAAAAGCATGCACATCACCTTCGTCAAAATAAACACTTAATATTACACACTGCATGTAAAATTTTTGCAAACAAAAAAAAAAGCTGCAACCGACAGGATTCAAACTCAGCACCAACAGTAAGGACTGGCGCCTTAGACCACTCGGCCATCAGACCGATGAATTGCTTTAAGGATAAACGTATATGTGAGCTTGACATTTCGGTCAAGTAGGTTTCCCATACTGATGGGCTACATATTTCAGGGTGTAAAATCAAATAAAATTGCATAAAGTATTGCAATACTTATTTTACACCCACGTCTTTTACATGCAGCTGGATTACTACTTTTTTAGCTGTGTTGTAACAACTTATTGGGATGGTCTGAGTCATCCGAGAACTCCTTGGAGTTAAGACCGGTGAGTCTACCGCCGTAACAAGCAAGATGTCGGCGGTCTTGACCACTGATCATACCCGCATAGCTTCAATGAGTGTGGTAGACTACTTTTCTAATGTGTTAGGATGTCATGGGTTATCCAAGGACTCCCTGGAGTTATGATCTGTGGAGCTACAGCCGTAACAAGCAAGTGGTTAACGGGTTTTGACCCCGGAACATACCCGCATAGCTTCAGTCAGTATGGTAGACTGCTTTGTTAATGTGTTAAGATATCTTTGGTCATCCTAGGACTCCCTGGAGTTAAGATATTTGGGTCACTGTAACAAGAAAAAGGTCGACGATTTTTAACCGCGCATCATAACCGCAAAGATTCAGTGAGTATGGCAGACTGTATTGCTGTTATGTTGGGATGTTCTGGACCATTCCAGGGAGTCCTTGTAACTTGTAACAGCCGTAGACCTACAGATAATAACTCCAGGGAGTCCTAGGATGACCAAAGACATCTCAACACATTAACAAAGCAGTCTACCATACTAACTGAAGCTATGCGGGTATGTTCCGGGGTCAAAAACCGTCGACCTCTTGCTTGTTAAGGCTGTAGCTCCACAGATCATAACTCCAGGGAGTCCTTGGATGACCCATGACATCCTAACACATTAGAAAAGTAGTCTACCACACTCACTGAAGCTATGCGGGTATAATCAGTGGTCAAAAACCGCCGACATCTTGCTTGTTACGGCGGTAGACTCACCGGTCTTAACTCCAAGGAGTTCTCGGATGACTCAGACCATCCCAATAAGTTGTTACAACATTGCACTGAAGCCTTCCGTACTCACTGAAGCAGTTTGGGTCGGATCCGGTTTCAAAACCTTGAAGTTTCGACTTGTTTCTATGGGATGCCTCTTGCCCAAATGGTTGAAACGGATAAAAACAAGAGAAATCATGTTTCAATCATGCTAAGATATATCAGAATTCATATTTTTTGCTGATACGCGTCGTATGAAGTCAAGAAAATCGAAATCCATAATGAAACAGAGATTTTATAAATGATTTTAGAAATAGCAAAAATACGTTTTTTTGTACATTTTTACCCAAAATGCTCAAACTTCAACAACTTGTAACTTTTGAACCCCGGGGTTTAAAGAGTTCGTCCAGAAGACTTTTTTTCATGTCTCGGCGAGATCTTTCGAAAAAAGTTGGTCCCGTTCGTGTACATCCTTGGACCAAATTCGCCCATTCTCCTTTAAAAATAAAATCAATAACTCAGGAATATAAAATTAAAAATTTAAAAATTCAAAAAAAATAAAAATAAAAATCATTCATTTACTCAATTATCCGAAGTTTATTATTTATTTTGCTCAAAATTTGGGCCTTCAACTTAAAAAATATTAGAAAACCTAAAAATTCTCTAAATTATTCCATCTTCTGAGCATTCTCTACGGAATCGGTCTTTTTTAATTATAGTTTTTGTATTTTTTAATCCAGCTGAAACTTTTTTGGTGCATTCGGTATGCCCAAAGAAGCCATTTTGCATCATTAGTTTGTCCATATAATTTTCCATACAAATTTGGCAGCTGCCCATACAAAAATGATGTATGATTATTCAAAAATCTGTATCTTTTGAAGGAATTTTTTGATCGATTTGGTGTCTTCGGCAAAGTTGTAGGTATGGATAATGACTACACTGAAAAAAAAATGACAATGTAAATTTTTTTTTTGGTGATTTTCAATTTCACTTTTTGTCACTAAATCTAAATTTGCAAAACATCACTATTTTTATTTTCTGATATGTTTTAGGGGACATTAAATGCCAACTTTTCAAAATTTCCAGAACGGGCAAAAAATCATTGATCGAGTTGTGAATTTTTGAATCCTTTTTTTTATTTTTTTCAAAAAATCAAAATTTTGCTCGCAAAAAATTTTCAACTTTTTATCGATGTAAAATCAAATCAAAATTTTGATAAAGTGCACCGTTTTCAAGGTTTAGCCGTTTAGGTAACTTTTTTGAAAGTAGTCGCAGTTATTAATTTTTTTTAATTAGTGCCCTTGTTTGCCCACATTTGAAAAAAAAATATTTTTGAAAAGCTGAAAAATATTTTGCTCTATATTTGGCTTTTTTGAACTTTGTTTATACGACCCTTAGTTGCTGAGATATTGGCATGCAAAGGTTTAAAAACAGGAAAATTGATGTTTTCCAAGTTCCAGTTTCTAATGTCGATATTTCAGCAATTAAAGGTCCAATTTTTTAAGTTAAAATATGAAACATTCGTGAAATTTTCTGATCTTTTCAAAAACAATATTTTTATTTTTTAGGGCGTAATATTGAATGTTTTGCCCTTTTGAAATGTTAGTCTTGATTTAAAAAAAATGAAAATATTGTTTTTAAAAAGACCAGATTTTTAATTTTTTAGTGGAAATAAGGAAAATTCCCTGAAATAGTCAAATTAATCAAGGGAAAAATTAAAGTCCATCAATAAATTATACTCCTTTTTCTTATGTTAAGATACAATATTAACAAAATTTAAATCCATAACAGAACTCTTATATTTGCACTTTCTAAATAATTGGACTAACACTAATAAAAGGCAACTTGAATTTGAAGTCCGTAATCTAAGTGATATCCCATTTTTTCTTAAGTTAACTAATAAAAAGTATTTGACAATATCAGTTTATCATTACCACCATATCAGCACTGTATTTTACAAAGAAACACAATTTGTGACCATATGGATCAAATTCTTATCTGGAAAACTTTTGCCAAGCAGTTTGTCAAAAGAATTTATAGCTTCGCGATATTACTCGAACCTTATCACCAAAAAAATTCTAACCTCTCACAAAAGGCTGCTGCACGCTCGCCTCAAAACCACTCAATCTTTTTCATGTTTGTTGACTGGCTGAGCCAAAGGCTTGTTTGTTATCATAATTAATCTCTACGCTAAATCTGTCCGTATTAATGAGGGGTGATCATCGTCTGCTCTCCGAGGTGATCCTTTTTTTTCTCTCCACGCTCTGACCAAGAAGAAGCAGCGATTCGAAAATCTGTCTCGGGGAGAAAGATTTAGAGCACCTCGACACAAACCCCACAGCGAAAAAAAAGGAAAGAACCAATGAGAAAAGTGTTTTCATTTTCATGTAAAAGATAACGCCCAGTAATCGATCACTGATAGTGGTGTGGTCCGCCACCTTTTGCTTGACCACGACGAGTGTTTTTCTCTTTTCTTTTCTTCCTCGAGGAGAGGCTGATCTTTATGGGGTGTCGTCCGCAGGAGACGCTCTTATCTCGGGCACCACAAATTTGCGGGCTCTTCTGGGCTGGTTTAGGCTGGTACAAACGCTTTTTTTTTCGCTTGCCAGAGAGGCAAGACATGTGTGGACGAGGACTCGTACGAGGCGTGCGTGGGCAATGCAAAGAGTCTGGAGCGAGATCAAGTACTGGACTTTTGAGTAGGGTTGTCATACAACTTTGAATGTTTGAAAGTCCAAAGTTCTAACAAAGAAACCTTAAATGTTAGTGTTTATGAACTTCTAAACTAATTTGACAGTTGACAGGTTAGTTTGACAGACCTTAACTATGGTTGTACTTACCGATTAGAATTACCACCGACTTCAATCACTTACCTGATCATGACTGCATTACTCAGTTTTGAAAAGAGTTTGTAAGGAGGTACTTTGAAGTCCGTAATTGAAGAGTCAATTTTGCAAATTTCAATTTCAAGTTACTTGCATTCTACAAAATTGACAATATTGACACAGTTGACAAAATTGACAAAATTTTAAAAATTCTACTAATTCTACAAATTTCAAAGAATCTACGAATTCTGAAAAATCCTCAAAGTCTACAAATTCTTCTAATTAAACAATATTCTACAAATTTTACGAATTCTTCAAATTTTACCAACACTACAAGCTCTACAAATGCTTCCAATTTAAAAAAAAATTATAGGATCTTCAAATCCTTCAAATTCTGTAAATTCCACAAACTTTACAAATTCAACAAAATTCTACAAAATTCAACAAATTTTTCAAAATCCAATTCCACAATTTAAAAAAAAAATCAAAATGTAACTAATACTTCAAAAACAAAAAAATCTACAGAATCTAAAAATTCTTCAAATTCTGCAAATTTCGCAAACTCTACAAAATCTTCTAACTCAAAAATTGCTTACAAATTTTACAAACTCTCAAATTTTGCAAACTCTACATGCTCTACCAATGCTTCCAATTCTACAAACTGTACAGATTCTTCAAATTCTCCCAATTCTGCAGATTCCGCAAACTCTACAAATTCTATAAAATTCAACACATTCTTCAAAATTGAACAAATTTTGCTAAGTCCAATTCAACCAATTTTACAAATAGAATCAAAATGTACAGATTCTTCAAATTCTCCCAATTCTGCAGATTCCGCAAACTCTACAAATTCTATAAAATTCAACACATTCTTCAAAATTGAACAAATTTGGCTAAGTCCAATTCAACCAATTTTACAAATAGAATCAAAATGCATTTCTACAAATTATTCAAATTTTGCAAATTCTGCAAATTCTGCTAACTCTACAAATTCAACAAAATTCTACAAATTCTACATAATTTCATAAAATCCAATTCTATAAATTTAATTTTGCAACTAATTCTTCAAATTTTACTAATTCTACAAATTGTACAGAACCTACCAATTCAACAAATTCAACAATATTCTATAACTTTTAAGAATTCTCAAATTTTGCAAACTCTACAAGCTCTACAAATGCTTCCAATTCAAAAAAAAAATCAACAAAATTCTACAAATTCTATTTTTTTTGCGAAATCCAATTCTACTAATTAAACAAATTTAAAACAAAATGCAGCTAATTCTTCAGATTCTACTAATTCTACAAATTGTACAGAATCTACAAATTCTTAAAATTCTGCCCATTTCACAAACTCTACAAATTCTTCTAATTCAACCATATTCTACTAATTTTACGAACTCTCAAATTTTGCCAACTCTACAAGCTCTACAAATGCAAAATTCTACAAATTCTATTTTTTTTGCAAAATCTAATTCTACTAATTTAACAAATTTAAAACAAAATGCAGCTAATTCTTCAAATTTTACTAATTCTACAAATTGTACAGAACCTACCAATTCAACTAATTCAACAATATTCTATAATTTTTTACGAATTCTCAAATTTTGCAAACTCTACAAGCTCTACAAATGCTTCCAATTCTATAAATTCAACAAAATTCTAAAAATTCTAATTTTTTTTGTGCAAAATCCAATTCTACTTATTTAACAAATTTAAAACAAAATGCAGCTTATTATTCAAATACTACTAATTCTACAAATTGTACAGAACCTACAAATTCTTCAAATTCTGCCCATTTCACAAACTCTACAAATTCTTCTAATTCAACAATATTCTACAAATTTCACGAATTCTCAAATTTTGCAAACTCTACAAGCTCTACAAATACTTCCAGTTCTACAAATTCTACAGAATCTTCAAATTCTTCAAATTCTGCAAATTCCGCAAACTCTACAAATTCAACAAAATTCTACAAATTCTACAAAATTTAACAAATTTTGTAAAATCCAATTCTACAAATTTAACAAATTGAATCAAAATGCAACTAATTCTTCAAATTCTACTCATCCTACAAATTGTACAGAACCTACAAATTCTTAAAATTCTGCAAATTCCACAAACTCTACAAATTCTTCTAATTCAACAATATTCTACAAATCTTTGCAAACCCTACAAGCTCTACAAATGCTTCCAGTTCTACAAATTCTGCAAATTCCGCCAACTTTACAAATTCAACAAAGTTCTTCAAATTCTACAAAATTTTAAAAGAATTGCAAAAAAAAAAATCGAAATTCAAGTCTACAATTTTAATCAATTTTATCAAAATGGAACTAATTCTTCAAATTCTACAGAATCTACAAATTCTTAAAATTCTGCAAATTCCACAATGTCTACAGATTTCACAAAATCTATAAATTCTTCTAATTCAACAATATCCTACAATTTAGGAAAAAATTACGAATTCTTAAATTTTTGCAAACTCTACAAATGCTTCCAATTCTACAAATTCTACAGAATCTTCAGATACTGCAAATTCCGCAAACTCTACAAATTCAAGAAAATTGAGTTAGACCTAAAACTAACACAATATAGCCCTAAATTATGATAATGTTACTTGAACATTAGTGTTCAGTAACATATTAACTAATTTGACAGGTGACAAGTTAGTTTGACAGATCTCAACTATGTCATTACTTACCAATTAGATTGTTCATCAGCTTCAAACACTTACCTGCATCACTAGTCAATTTTTCTAAGAAAATTACAAGATACATTGAGTCTGAAGTCCGTAATTGAAGACACAATTTTCTAAAATTCAGTTAAAAATGTTTCATTTCCAAATTCTGACAACTGTCATCTCTTTTCTGGACATTTCTACGTTAGATTATAAGACTGGGTTGCCAGATTGATTAGGCATGCTTTATAAAAAAAGGATTTATAATTTATTTTGAAGAGAAGCTAGAAGCTACCAGCAGATTCTGATCTGACCCTAATCTCTGTTAATGTAACTTGAATGTTAGTTTTTGAAAACTTATGATCTAAATTGACAGTTGACAGATTAGTTTGACAGATTGAACTATTTATTTACTTACCGATTAGCCCGCTACACCAACTTTAAACACTTACCTGATTATCACAACACTTATAATTTTTGCTAAGAAAATTTCAGGAGGTACCTTAAGTTTGAAGTCCGTAATTGAGATCACATATGACAATTCTGACAACCCTAATTCTCCCCTGTCCTGAAAACTCCAACTCACCAGGAGTAATCGTGCATATTTTGTTCGCACCGTGCACGGTGTTAATGATATTAATTTTACCCTGTACACCCCGGTCTGGTCTGGCCAACGGCAGCGTTCAACTTTCTTCCGAGGGCTCATATCTTAAAAAGATGTAGTGTTTTAGATTCGAGGGAGTCCCGCAGACGGTTGAAAACGGTTCAACGGCTCTGGCGAGTCCACGGGTCAAACCTTCGATCAGGCTTTTACAATGAAATTTAATTCGATTAGATTAGCCCAGGTTGAAACGGGTCGTATAGACGACGACGGTGACGATGATGGCGCTAATAGAGTTGCCTAGTTTGATAAGGCGGGTTGGAATTGTGGCTTGGGGTGACTTGAACTGTCTAGTTGGGCTTGAATTGAGGATGGTAAACTGTAATTCTAAGGCGCCAGTGGAATTTGTTAGACGGCCACGTGCTTGTTTGAAGAAGCACATGGTATTGGGCGATTTCAAGAAATTTAAGTAAAAATTCTAGGATTAATTAAATTGTTGACAGGGTTAGTTTGACAGATCTTAAATTTATCATAATAATACTTACCTGTATCGACTTGAATATTAATAATTAACTTCCGCTTCACTTCAAAGTAAGAAAATACAAGTAATTTGAGATTGAAGTCCGTCATTGAAAGGCAATTTGTAAAAAAAAAATCTTATCCAAATAAAGTTATCTTAATTTGAAATTAAATTCACCTCAAACTGTAACCCTCAATTGACACGCATTTCTATTACGGACTTCAAATTCCGGTTGACTCCAACTAAAGATGCTTGTAATATCCGATACGAGGTAAGTAAAGATAGTGTAAATTTTAACTTAAAATTTGCTGATTATGTATCATAACGTAGAGGAATAAATAAATGTCACCTCAATAACGGACTTCAAATTGAAGTTGTGTTCTATGAAAAATGTTCTAATTTTGAACCAGGTAAGTTCTAATACTGTATTTCATTAAAGGACTTCAAATTTGTAGGAAAATTGTTGGATCAGGTAAGCATAAGTTCTCTCACTAACTCTGTCAACTGTCAATTCTGTCAACAGTCAACTAACACTAGCTTAAACATTCTGCTTATCATATCTGTCACGATTTTATTGTTCTTTTTCTGCAAATCTCCTTGTCCAGCCACATATTTCACACCAAGTGATCCATAAAAGGCATCACCCATTAGCAGATCCCCCAAAACCTCTTCCTCTTCCCCAATCCCTGTTAAATATTTCCGCTGACAAAAGGTGATACAAATTATCGGCAAATTCCTTCCCCTTTCCCCCTCCATTCAAATAAACGACCCAAAAGAAAGAACCAAATAAAACACATAATTCTTCACACTTTCATCACCTTCGCGGGACACTAAACGCCTCTTCCCAGGGTCCGAGTCCAGCGCGCGCGATCGCGCCTCGATTTATGGCCCAAATTTCAATAATATACTAATATAGTCGAGTTTAAAGCTGATAACGCGCCCGCCAAGATATATGAAGTCGCGCGCGCGCGAGTTCTGCGCGAATGTGCTTTTAACGAATCTCCCTGCACACGTTAAGGCCTCGCCATCGAACGTGGACCATTTAGTTTATGAACAAAGGCTAAACAAACATTTTATGCTAATAAAATTAATAAAAAGTCAATTACAATAAATTAGTGAACGTGTCAAAGCATTTTGTTAAGTTAAAAATGGTCGTAAATTTAAAGGCTGTCTGCGGACATCCCAGGCTCGGGGATCGAACCCGGCGGCGGCTTTGAGCCCATTAGAAACCGACTCGTTGGAGGGGTCCAGCCGAGACAGTGATGATCTTTACCGGGGCGATGATCGGCAAGGAGCAACCTAGCTGGGCACGGTGGGTTTGGTGGGAGGAATCTTTGATTGAAATGTTGCCTGAATTTGGGATGAAAACTAAAATTTTCATAGATGGCGCTTAGGAATACAAATTACAACTGTTGATCAGCTTTTATGATGCCTAAATTCAGGCTTTTTGAACAAAACCCAGTAAAGATGGCGCTAATTATACTTTAAACCAATGCTAAAATTAACAAACTCAACTGAAGATCTGAACTCGAGTTTCCAAGTAAAAACATCAAATTTGAAGTCATTTTAGCACAATTTGAAGTACATTTCATTAAAGGTGAGTCAAACTTTTTGTCAACTGTCATGTTGCCTAAATTTAGGCTTTACTATAAACACTCAAAAGATGGCACTTATATTAATCGTGACATCAAAAACTCTAAAACTACTCAATTTGAACCTGCTTTTCCACATTTGTACCGAATTAAGACTTTTCTTACCTAGCTTTCCTATAGCCTGAATTTCGGCTGAAAAACTCGACACCCAGCAGATGGCGCAAACTGTGATCATGACCTCTGGAATTTAAAAGTATTTATCCTTCACGTTGAAGCGTCCAAGTGCCAAACTTTTTTGAGACAATTCAAACGATCTTTCAAGTACGGACGTCAAGCTTTAAATACCAATGAAATTATCTGTGCTCAATTGTAATTGAAGGAGATTTCAGGTAAGTGTTTATTTGATTTATAAAATGTGATTTTGGTAAGTACATACATTCATATTTTTAAGACGTGTAAAAGTGTTTTTAGGCTGTCATTTTGCCTAAATTAAGGCTTCATAATAAACATCTATTAGATAGGACACATTGTAATTGTGAGCACAAAAGAAAATGAGAGCAGAAAAAACTTTCTAATACAGAACAGAAAAATTCATGAAACCAAAAAATGCTCAAAAAAATAGAGTAAAAGAAATACAAAGGAAAGACCAAGTCAAAAGAAAAACAGAAAAAGTCAGAATCAAAACCAAACAGGTACAGAAACCTGAAAGAAACCGAAGGACGAAACAAAAAGTTAGACGGAAAGATTGAACAAATTGAATTAAAATTGAGAAACAGAAAAAAAACACAGAAGAATTAAAAAAAAGCTAAAATAATGAAAAAGGAACCAAGAAAAAGAATTACAGACGCAAAAAAATAGTTTTAAGAAAGTATAAAAGTCAAATAAATGTTGCTGAAAAATTAGAATAAACAAATTAAAACATTATAAAGAAAGAAATAAGACAGCGAAGAGGTAGCCAGAGTACACACAAAGACTAAAACAAATAGAAAAAGACAGAAGAAAGGCAAAAGAATGACAAAAGCAATACATAAAAAAGACAAAATAAATACAAAACCAAGACAAAAACAGCAGAAAGGCGGAAAACAATTAGAATAGCAAGAAATATAGACGAAATAAATTGGAAAATGTTAATTAAAGAATTGACTAAACAGTATAACGAAAGAAAAAGTCAGAAAAAAGGTAGATAGAATGTAGAAAAAGACAAAAAAAACACAGAAGAATGAAAGAATAAAGACAGTCAGAAAAACAGACTGAAAAAAACAATAAAAAACATCAAAACAAAACATTATCAAAAAGAAAACGGAAAAAAACCATAAAAGACAGCAAAAAGACAGACGGTAGAAGAAATATTGAAGGAAGACGAAAAAAGCACTTCTCTTGTTTTATGTTTGTCTTGTTTCTTTTTTAGTATTTTAATTTGCATTTGTCTTGTTTAGCTTATGTTTGTTTTGGTAGTATTTGGCCTATTCCACCACCTCCTATCATTACAATTTGCCAATCTAATTTTTTCATGTTTTTCACATTTTCAGCTATATAATGGCACCATTATCATTAAAATTGTCATAAAAAAATCGCGTGGAGGCATAGTCCAGAACACTACAAAAACTAATGCAGTACTTTTTTTTGACTTAAAATATAGGAAATGTTAGTGAAAAACACAGCCAAAGCTGACCCCTAAAAATATATATATTTTAAAAACATTGGCAAAGTCACATAGAACAAGTCAAACTTCCAACCCTTAAATTTTCCAAAAAATTAAAGAGTTCTTCATTCCAATACTTTTTAAATGAATTTTTGGCGATTTTTTAAATCAAAGCCCGTCGAAAGGAGGGGTTGGGTAGTAGAGAGTTAATATAAGAATGAAAACATTATATAGAAAGAAATAAAACAAGATAGAGGTAGCCAGAGTACAGAAAAAGACTAAAACAAATAGAAAAAGACAAAGGCTACACAAGAGCAAGACAAAATAAAACAGCAGAAAGACAAAAGGAAAACAGACGAAAAACGAAAAAGAATTAGGACCTCAAAGAGACACAAGAATTTCAGAAGAAAAATAAAGGAAAAGGTAAATGAAAGAAAGAAAGAAAGAAATAAACAGCATAAAGAAAGAAAAAAGACAGGATAGTTAGAGAAAAAAGATAGAAGAATGACAGAAAACAAAAACAGAAGGAAAGCAACAGAAGACAACAAAATGAAAGAAGATAAATAAAATTAGATAGAAGAAAGTATAAATAAACAGTATAAAGAAAGAAAAAAGACAGGAAAAAGGTAAGTGGATTGCAGAAATAGACAAACACATGTGGAAAATAGGCAAAATAATGACAGAAGATAGATATAAGATAGATATCAGAAAACAGTAGAAAGACAGAAGAAAGTTAGAAAAAAAGACAGAAGAAAGACTGAAATAAATCAAACGACAGCAAAAAGAGAGAAGAAAAACAATAGAAGACAGCAAAAAAAACAGCAGAAGACAAAAAAGCAAGAAAAACATAGAAGAAAAACAGAAGCAAGTTAGAAAAAAGATAGATTGAAGAAAAACTGAAGGAAGACGGGAAAATCCTAATTAAGATAGCAAAAATCAGAGGAAATACAGAAATCTCCAGAAGGAAATGATAGTAGAAGATTAGTTAGAGCCAAAAGTCAACATAGAAAAAGAAAAAGCCAGAAAATACTCAGAAAAAATGCCTCTCAACAGTGGAAGTAAACTAAAGTTTTCCCAAATTGAACATAATTTAAAGCTAAATTTCAAATTGTTTCTTGTTTCATAACTTTAGCTAATTATGACATCAGAAATTTCGAAGTGTTTTGTTGATAATGCAAAATGCTTGGATCCTATTTTAAATTAATGTTTTTTAAGACTAAACATAAAACACTAAAATCGAGATTTCCAGCATGTAGAACTCCGTACTCGATGTATTATATAATTGACCAATAATTATTGGTGATATTTTTGCCAAAGAAAAAGTGACAACCCACGAAAAAAAACTGATCATTCGGTCTTCGAGTACGGACTTCAATCTCCAAACCATCATGAATTTAAGTGAAAATTGATCTAAGATAAGTGTGAACAGTTTTATCAAAACGTGAATTTGGGAAGAACAACCTAATTTAAGACCAATCATACTTCGTGTTGCATACATTTAGGCTTAATACTCAACTAACTTCAAATGTCATCAGCCTAAAGCAACACAAATCTTTTGTGAATTTCTTGAAAAAAACTTTCCAAACAGTACTAATGAGGTCAAGTTTGCAAAATTTGCAGTTAAATTTGATCTGAGGTAAGTTTTTGTAAAAAAAAAAATGAAGCGGGAATTTACACGGGTAAGTGCCATCTAATGTTAGATCTGTCAAACTAATCTGTCAATTGTCAACATTAACATTAAGGTCTTAGAAGGTGTCCTTCACTTTTAGGGCAATTACTGTCAATGATGGTTCTGAATTCAGGGTCCAGAAATAGTAAATTGAAAAGAAAAATATTCACTTTACGTAAAATGCTTCTACAAACAACACAAAGAAAACCATTTTTTGATTGATACATTCTGAATCAAGATTTTAATGTTTTTCTATAACAAACATGGCCGCCAAATGGCCGATCTGGAATGATGCCCTCCAGAGCCTTAAGTGATAAACCAAGAAAAATCTAGCTTTCTAGTACGGACTTCAAACTTAAGCCCCAATGAGGTCATCTCAGAAAAAATTGATCAAAGGTAAGTTTTTATTAAATGTGTGAATCGTGAAATTGGTAAGTACATCCCAATTTAAGATCTGTCAAACTATTCTGTCAACTGTCAAACTAGAACTTAAGGTACTAACATAAATGTAGGGAAATTTATTTCAAGATTATTTTTTCAAATATTTCCTAATCTTCAAAACAAACACACCTTGCACCACTTCCAAGTCCAACTTGTGTGTGTGTGCGGAGGCAGCGAAAACATACTCTATCCATTTAAGAGTGGCGATGTGGGTCCGTTTTTGAGAAGGATCACACCGTCCAAGATATTAGGGAGGAAGAGGAGGAGGGTCGTCCAGGTGATCGGTTGTTCGATATCCACGTTCACAGGGTAGGGCAGACAGACAGCGGTAGAGCGGGGAAAGGAAAGAAATTTAATAAATTAAATCGTTTATCGCTTAATATGTTGCGATCGTCGCTGGCCCAACGCGACGAAGGTGAGGTTGAAGTTTTTGAGAGATTTTTTTAGGGTTGGGTTCAATACTGTAGCGTGAAACGAGTTGAAAAGTATTTCAGTAAGAATTATTTTAATGTTTCAAGAATAAATTTAATGAATCTCTTAGATAATTTCAAAATTCTCGTCAAAAAAATTTAGCTAAAAATCTAAAATTGGAAACTTTACCCTACTCTAAATTTGAAACATTTACAAAAAACCGAACTCTTATCTGCCTTTTCTGGACCCCAGAAAAAAGGTGACTTTTATTAAAAGATGATCGTAAACACCAACAAGACCCCTAAAATACCTGCCCCGTTCTAGGTTCCCACCTTAAAAGAAAGGTGAAATTGACCCGAGCTTATCTCAATGACTCTTTCCTCGCCTGGGACCACTTTGTCTTTCTCTTGCTTTGTTTTGCCTCATCTTGTGAATGAAATTTCCTCCTTCACGCGACGCCGTGTCCGACTCGGAATGGATTAATTTTGTGTGGTCACCCCAAAACAAATCTCAACGAAGCAGAGGTAGAGGGAAAGAGGTGTTATCGCTTTACCGAGAAAATTACCAAATTATGTCCATCTTCGAACTCATTAATGATTTGGCACCATATAAATCAACGCGCGCTAATCGTGTTTGGTGTTTTGTTGATTTTTTTGGATGATTTTGAGGTCAGGGGAAGTGTTGCCGGATGAAATTTGGTGTGGTGCCAAATTGAAATTTGTAATTATATGGCGCGGTAACGCGGGTAATTGAAATTGAACGTGCAGTCAAAGACAAAAAGATTGTGAAGTCTGAAATATCAAAACTCAAAGGTGAAAAAAATCAAATTGTCTAAATGTCTAAATGTCTAAATGTCTAAATGTCTAAATGTCTAAATGTCTAAATGTCTAAATGTCTAAATGTCTAAATGTCTAAATGTCTAAATGTCTAAATGTCTAAATGTCTAAATGTCTAAATGTCTAAATGTCTAAATGTCTAAATGTCTAAATGTCTAAATGTCTAAATGTCTAAATGTCTAAATGTCTAAATGTCTAAATGTCTAAATGTCTAAATGTCTAAATGTCTAAATGTCTAAATGTCTAAATGTCTAAATGTCTAAATGTCTAAATGTCTAAATGTCTAAATGTCTAAATGTCTAAATGTCTAAATGTCTAAATGTCTAAATGTCTAAATGTCTAAATGTCTAAATGTCTAAATGTCTAAACTGCCCACCATTGAAAAAACGGCTAATATCCACTTTTGGCAAAAAACGAGATATTAGCACTAGGTGGTAGAGGATGTTCCAACGCATCTTCTGGAACTTGAATTTCACTGAAATAGTGTTTAGACTTGGCTGCCGATGCGAAAAACCAAACGGCTAATATGCCACTCTTATGGGAAATTGCCTTGATGGAGATTTTATGACAAACACTAAAACGCGTTTTTCTCGGAATACTTGATTTGGCATAATAGCCGAATTTTCAATTATGGGCAGTAAATGTCTAAATGTCTAAATGTCTAAATGTCTAAATGGCTAAATCTCTAAATGTCTAAATGTCTAAATGTCTAAATGGCTAAATGTCTAAATGTCTAAATGTCTAAATGTCTATATGTCTAAATGTCCAAATGTCTGAATGTGTCTGTCTAAAAGACCAAAAGACAAAAAGACAAAAAGACAAAAAGACAAAAAGACAAAAAGACAAAAAGACAAAAAGACAAAAAGACAAAAAGACAAAAAGACAAAAAGACAAAAAGACAAAAAGACAAAAAGACAAAAAGACAAAAAGACAAAAAGACAAAAAGACAAAAAGACAAAAAGACAAAAGACAAAAAGACAAAAAGACAAAAAGACAAAAAGACAAAAAGACAAAAAGACAAAAAGACAAAAAGACAAAAAGACAAAAAGACAAAAAGACAAAAAGACAAAAAGACAAAAAGACAAAAAGACAAAAAGACAAAAAGACAAAAAGACAAAAAGACAAAAAGACAAAAAGACAAAAAGACAAAAAGAAAAAAAGACAAAAAGACAAAAAGACAAAAAGACAAAAAGACAAAAAGACAAAAAGACAAAAAGACAAAAAGAAAAAAAGACAAAAAGACAAAAAGACAAAAAGACAAAAAGACAAAAGACAAAAAGACAAAAAGACAAAAAGACAAAAAGACAAAAAGACAAAAAGACAAAAAGACAAAAAGACAAAAAGACAAAAAGACAAAAAGACAAAAAGACAAAAAGACAAAAAGACAAAAAGACAAAAAGACAAAAAGACAAAAAGACAAAAAGACAAAAAGACAAAAAGACAAAAAGACAAAAAGACAAAAAGACAAAAAGACAAAAAGACAAAAAGACAAAAAGACAAAAAGACAAAAAGACAAAAAGACAAAAAGACAAAAAGACAAAAAGACAAAAAGACAAAAAGACAAAAAGACAAAAAGACAAAAAGACTAAAAAAACTAAAGCGACTAAAACGACTAAAACGACTAAAACGACTAAAACGACTAAAACGACTAAAACGACTAAAACGACTAAAACGACTAAAACGACTAAAACGACTAAAACGACTAAAACGACTAAAACGACTAAAACGACTAAAACGACTTAAACGACTAAAACGACTAAAACGACTAAAACGACTAAAACGACTAAAACGACTAAAACGACTAAAACGACTAAAACGACTAAAACGACTAAAACGACTAAAACGACTAAAACGACTAAAACGACTAAAACGACTAAAACGACTAAAACGACTAAAACGACTAAAACGACTAAAACGACTAAAACGACTAAAACGACTAAAACGACTAAAACGACTAAAACGACTAAAACGACTAAAACGACTAAAACGACTAAAACGACTAAAACGACTAAAACGACTAAAACGACAAAAACGACAAAAACGACAAAAACGACAAAAACGACAAAAACGACAAAAACGACTATCACGACAAAAACGACAAAAACGACAAAAACGACAAAAACGACTAAAACGACTTAAACGACTAAAACGACTTAAACGACAAAAACGACAAAAACGACAAAAACGACAAAAATTACAAAAATGACAAAAACGACAAAAACGACAAAAACGACAAAAACGACAAAAACGACAAAAACGACAAAAACGACAAAAATGACAAAAACGAAAAAAATGACCAAAACGTCAAAATCGACGAAATCGGCGAAATCGGCAAAATCGTCAAAATTCTCAAACGAAAAAAAACGACCAAAACGACAAAAACGACAAAAATGACAAGATCGACAAAATCTACAAAATCTGCAAAATCTACAAAATCGACAAGATCGACAATATCGGCAAAATCGACAAAAACGACAAAAAACGACAAAAACGACAAAAACGACAAAAACGTCAAAATCGACGAAATCGGCAAAATCGTCAAAATTCTCAAAAACGTCAATTGACTTTTTTGACGTTTTTGACGATGTTGAGATTTTGTAGATTTTGTAGATTTTGTAGATTTTGTAGATTTTGTAGATTTTGTAGATTTTGTAGATTTTGTAGATTTTGTAGATTTTGTAGATTTTGTAGATTTTGTAGATTTTGTAGATTTTGTAGATTTTGTAGATTTTGTAGATTTTGTAGATTTTGTAGATTTTGTAGATTTTGTAGATTTTGTAAATTATGTAAATTTGTAGATTTTGTAGATTTTTTAGATTTTGTAGATTTTGTAGATTTTGTAAATTTTGTAGATTTTGTAGATTTTGTATATTTTGTATATTTTGTATATTTTGTAGATTTTGTAGATTTTGTAGATTTTGTAGATTTTGTAGATTTTGTAGATTTTGTATATTTTGTAGATTTTGCAGATTTTGTAGATTTTGTAGATTTTGTAGATTTTGTAGATTTTGTAGATTTTGTAGATTTTGTAGATTTTGTAGATTTTGTAGATTTTGTAGATTTTGTAGATTTTGTAGATTTTGTAGATTTTGTAGATTTTGACGTTTTGGACATAAACGACAAAATCGACCAAAACGACAAAATCGACCAAAACGACAAAATCGTCCAAAACGTCAAAATCTACAAAATCGACAAAATCGTCAAAATTCTCAAAAACGTCAATAAACTTTTTTGACGTTTTTGACGATTTTGACGATTTTGTCGATTTTGTCGATTTTGTCGATTTTGTAGATTTTGTAGATTTTGTTGATTTTGTCGATTTTGACGTTTTGGACGATTTTGACGATTTTGTCGATTTTTAGATTCTGACGTTTTGACGTTTTTGATGTTTTTGACGATTTTGACGATTCTGACGTTTTGGACGATCAAAAACATCAAAACCTTAAGACTGAAGACAGTGAAGACTGAAGACTGTTGATGTTACTTTTGAGACTTTTGAGTTTTATTTAGAAGTTGATGTTAAAATTCATTGACACGTTATTTGAAAGTTCGAATCTGTCAAAATTGACAGTTTGGCTCTACACTCTCGTTTAGATTTCCGATTTCTTGAGTTAAAAAACTCAAAAAATCAAATCTACTTGTCTATGCCAAAATTATGGTGGAAAATTGCTCCAATGTCCAAATGATGAGTGCAAAACCCCATCTCGTCGTGATAAGTTTTTAATTGAATTGTGAGTGGGCGTCCGCAGAGGAGGTGGGGGTCAAACTTGTAATGAAGTTTATTTCTTTTATTCAATAACACATCTTTCAACCCAGTTTTGGGTAAGCCCACCCTCTTCAGGAAATGTGGTTGATTATCGCACGCAGCTTGACCGGAAGTTGGAGTGGTACTTCCTCTTTCGTTTTTCTCACTCGCTCTCGCTCCAACTTTTGAATAATCAGGAACCAGAACTTGCACAGAACCCCGAGGGGAAGAGAACCGGATAATTCATATTTAAATAAGCGACCTTGAGAATCCGGCCGAAGCCGAGCGAGACAGAGGGAGAAATCAATGCTGAAGAAACGAGAAAATTACTATTCTAGCCCCCCAGATGGAGCTTCTTCTGGAGAGGAAAAGGCCAACGGCAGTCGGTGCTGGTGCTGCTGCTGGTGGTAAGTGGTCTAATTATTCAATCAAATTAAACTCAATGAAAAGAGATTTTCGCCAGTGAGCGGAGTTCAGCCGCCCGACGTGATGACGACGCGGCCCGGAACCGCGGAACGGTGGAATTTCAAGTGATCGAGGGGTGTAGAAATGTAAAATTTTACACCAAAAATTATTCAAATTACTCACAAGAATTATTCGAAGCCTTTGAGAAAAATCTGTAGCAAAAAACGCATTGTCGTACCCCTCGGCTGTCAAAATGATTTTTTGACGTTCTGTCAAAATGTCATTGTTTTCATTCTTTATGAAGAACAAGAATTGAAACTGTAATTCAATCAAATCTTCGTTTTTTATTAGAGAAATGCAGCATTTGACCATCATCGGACCCCTCGGCTTGAACTTCCGATCGATAACTTATGTACCGCCACAAACCTGACGGAACATTCTCATTTGGTTGTTCACTCACACACCCACACCTGGGAGAGGGAGTGTAAAGATTTGGTCAATTTGAATCGGAAGAGGAACGTTTTGAAGGTAGATTGGTACTTCCCCTTGCTTGAAAGAGAAAGGAAAAAAATCTCTTAGAACAAACAAAGAAGAATGCCGCCGCGTGGTTTTTGAAATTTCCCTTCGATTCGGGTCAATTATTTTTAGCCCCGGAAGAGAATCCGGATTTGGACCTAAGGAATGTTTGCATATGCCGCGAAGTGAGATTGTTTGGCAGTGAAACTCTTTGCGAACCTGAGGTTTATTGTGCAGCTTTATCAGCCATTTAATTTTTAACACAAGTTGTAGCACAACTATCTAATCTAATCTAATACACTTTTGTTATTAGAATGACATTTTGTCCAACAATTCTTTATGCCAACGTGGTTATTTTTAATCATTGGTTCGGTCACACACTTAGATTTTTTTACCGAATTCGGTAGTTGAAAAATCGGTAAATTTTACCGAATTCCGGTTGTTTTTACCGAATTCGGTAATTTTCAGTTTACCGAACTGTTCAGCAGTTGAAAATTCGGTAAACTTTACCGAATTCGGTAAAAAATCTAAGTGTTCAGGACTGTTAAATAAAAGGTTAATCATTTTGTTAATTCACTTTTTTTCTCAAATTAGGTAAAACTTAAAACATTTCAGCAAAAAATAAAATTATGATGCACAATTAAATTATCGACTTGTTAAATTGTAATAAAGAACGAAAAACGAAGTTGACTTTATAGCTGTCGGCCACCATTGCTAGTACCAACCACTAGTGTCTTCCTTTTAACTACAAGGACTTCGCCGCCCTGGGCTCCTAAGTGTATGAAAGTATGGCACGGAGCGACGGCGCCGAATACCCATATTTACACAAAGAATTTTAGAGCGCCCGCCGCGGGATTCGAACCGGCGACCTCTGGATTGTGAGTCCAGTGCGCGGTCCGATTGATCCACACGAGCGGGACATAAAGAACACTGTTTTAAAAAGAAAATCAAGAGTTGTTTATATATTTTTTCGTTTCAAAAGATACTACTATCTACAAAAAATTTGAACCCTTTGATTTTTTGATTGATCTGTACTACTATTAAAATATTATAAATTATGAATAAAAGTGTTTAAAATTTTGTCTTTATTTTTACATTGAGAATATTTCAGTATGTCGAAAATTTAACTTAAAAGAAAATGGCTGACGTTTTTTAAAACAGTTATATCAGAAGGTATGCTATTCTTACATCCAATAAATTTGAAAATATCAATATTCAGTTAAGCCAATGTAAACTTTATTTCAAACCTAAATTTTCATTTCAAAACATTAGAAAACTGTTCCAAATCATTGAACAATTTTTATATTTTGTATTTTCAATCAAAACGGGCACTTTGAAACTATTTGCAAATTTGTATGTTTTTTTAATTTTATGTTTAAGGGGTTACATACATGTATATCTTCAAAAAAGTCAGAGGTTAGTATGAGCGCACTCTTCAACTTTTTTTAAAATTCTTTTTTCATGTGTGTGTGTGTGTGTGTGCAACCAACCAAACGGGACACGTGGCCACTTCTTACAAATTGAGTTGTTTCCATGTATTTTTAGATCTACATTCTATACATGCAAATAACTCGCATAGGCATTTGGAAGGTGTTAGCTCTGCCGAGCTTCGGTGACCCATTTCTACGCTGGCTAGCCGAGCGCGAGGTACTTCAGCTTTATCGACAAGCCCCGCCCTGAAGAACGTTTACACCAATCGGGTTCAAACGTTATTTAGAACTTCCGAACCCTTGTCAAATGGACAAGGACCCAGCGCGTATATAGTTGATAGTAACAGTGTTCCTAATTCCATTCATAGCTCACCAAGCCGTGATGGCCTAGTGGTTAGCATTTTTGCTTACCAATCCAAAGGATGGGGGATCGAACCCCGACTCGAGCGAGTTTGATTTTTCGTTCATGTTCAGAGTTTCAAGATTTTTAATTCCTATACTTTCTCGTTGGGAGCAGATGGGAATCGAACCCAGGACCATTCTAATCTAATCTAATCTAATCAGACCCTAGCGCAGCCAATCTTTCGAAGCGATCCTGGAGAGTGCCTTAGGTTAGATGACGCCTAGCACTCTTCTTGTCATTTATTAACATTTGTAGTGCGCCATTGCATTAGAATGCATTGAAACATCACAAGCGTTAAAGCGGCCAGGCCTACTGCGTAAAGCCGTATCGCAGAAATGACTCGTAATTGGGTTGAGTTTGAGCACAAAGTGTTCGAACAACAACACAATTCTGAATCGACAGGGGAGGAAGAAGCGTGGGGACACACCACCATACGCTCCGAGATTTGGTTGTATTCGTTGGGAGCACCATGCTAAGAAGGTTTGGTACTCCGGGACCCTCTGGGATGGGACATTGTATTTCCACGAATGCCCTGGACACTATTTGCCGTGGTTATAGCGCCACAACTCGCTCTCTGTAACAGTAGTCCTAATTCCAGTCCACGCTCACCAAGTCGTCATGGCCTAGTGGTTAGCATTTTTGCTTACCAATCCAAAGGACGGAGAATCGAACCCCGCCTCGAGCGACTTTGATTTTTCGTTCATATTCATCATTTCAAATTTATGTGTTCTTAACTTTCTCGTTGGGAGCAGATGGGAATCGAACCCAGGACCATTCGCTTACAAAGCGAACACCGTGACCAGTCAGCCACGGCCGCTCTCCATTTTTTAAATTATTTTTTCATGGCATTAAAATATAGAGCAATTCTCTACGAAATCGGTCTTTTTTCTTCAATTTTAATTTTAGTATTTTTTAATTCGGCTGAAACTTTTTTTGGTGCCTTCGATATGCCCAAAGAAGTCATTTTGCATCATTAGTTTGTCCATATAATTTTCCATACAAACTTGGCAGCTGTCCATACAAAAATGATGTATGAAAATTCAAAAATCTGTATCTTTTGAAGGAATTTTTTGATCGATTTGGTGTCTTCAGCAAAGTTGTAGGTATGGATACGGACTACACTGGAAAAAAGTGATAACAGTAAAAAAAATTTAGGTGATTTTTTATTTAACTTTTTATCACTAAAACTTGATTTGCAAAAAAACACTATTTTTAATTTTTTTTTTTTATATGTATTAAAGGACATCAAATGCCAACTTTTCAGAAATTTCCAGGTTGTGCAAAAAAATCTTTGAGCGAGTTATGAATTTTGAATCAATACGGATTTTTTCAAAAAATCCAAATATTGGTCGCAAAAATTTTTCAACTTCATTTTTTCGATGTAAAATCAAATTTGCAATCAAAAAGTACCTTAGTGGAATTTTGATAAAGTGTACCATTTTCAAATAAAATCCATATTTAGGTGACTTTTTTGAAAATAGTCGCAGTTATTTATTTTTTAAAATTAGTGCACATGTTTGCCCACTTTTGAAAAAAATATTTTTGCATAGATGAAAAAAATTCTGTATATTTTGCTTTTTTGAACTTTGTTGATACGACCCTTAGTTACTGAGATATTTCAATGCAAAGGTTAAAAACAGGAAAATTGATGTTTTCTAAGTCTGACCCAAACAACCCACATTTTTTTCATGTCGATATCTCAGCAACTAATGGTCCGATTTTCAATGTTAAAATATGAAACATTTGTGAAATTTTCCGATCTTTTCGAAAAAAATATTTTCAGAATTTTCAAGTCAAGACTAACATTTTAAAAGGGCGTAATATTTAATGTTTGATTTTTTGTGAGTTGTTTGGGTGAGACTTAGAAAACATCAATTTTCCTGATTTTAAACCTTTGCATTGCAATATCTCAGCAACTAAGTGTCGTATCAACAAAGTTGAAAAAAGCCAAATATAGAGAATTTTCTCAGGCTTTCAGAAATATTTTTTTCAAAGGTGGGCAAACATGTGCACTGATTTAAAAAAATGAATAACTGCGACTATTTTCAAAAAAGTCACCTAAACATGGATTTTACTTGAAAATGGTGCACTTTATCAAAATTTCACTAAAGTACTTTTTGATTGCAAATTTGATTTTACATCGAAAAATGAAGTTGAAAATTTTTTGCGACCAATATTTCAATTTTTTGAAAAAATCAGTATTGATTAAAAAATTCATAACTCGGTCAATGATTTTTTGCACAACCTGGAAATTTCTGAAAAGTTGGCATTTTATGTCCTCTAAAACTTATTTTTACCGTGTATCATTTTTTTTAGTGTAGTCTGTATCCATACCTACAACTTTGCCGAAGACACCAAATCGATCAAAAAATTCCTTCAAAAGATACTGATTTTTGAATTTTCATACATAATTTTTGTATGGACAGCTGCCAAATTTGTATGGAAAATTATATGGACAAACTAATGATGCAAAATGGCTTCTTTGGGCATAACGAAGGCACCAAAAAAGTTTCAGTCGGATTAAAAAATACAAAAAAAAATCTAATGACCGAAATCTGAGAGAACTGCTCTATACATTTTCACCTACTAACAAAACAAATTTGAAGATATTTGGTTGCATCGTTGCCGAGATATAGCTATTTCAAGTTAGCAGTTTCGAAAAACTGGTGCCACGATATCTCTACACTGTCTTGACCAAATCGGCTCAAAATTTTAGTGAAGACTCGTTAAACCGATTCCGTGTGCATGGCGAAGCCCCCTTTTCAAAAAGTTTCTTTCATAAAAAGATAAAAATATTTTTGTGTTTTTCATATAAAAAAAAGGTTAGTTTTTAATTTTTGTATTTAAAAAAGCAATTTTTAAAAATTGGGCTTCGTCATGCACACAGAACATATCTTGAGAGTCTTCACCTCAAATTTCAGCCAATTTGGTCCATTCCATCTCGAGATATCGTGGCACCCGTAAATCAACTCGGGTCTTAGAGAAAAACTTAAATCGTCTCTTACTCAGTTTAATCATGAAATATTATCATGAAACTTTCAGGAGTGATTAATAATCATCTATTGAGTGTATTTATCAAATATTCTGTAATATAAAATTTTGTGGTTTTCTACACGTATGTAACCCCTTAATACCAGACCAGACTTTTAAAAAAATGGCTCTATAGCAAACTGCTCATTTTTTTCCTTCAGTAAATTTTGTTCATAGCCTTATTTAAAACGTGATTACTCTTTCAAAAAATTTCATTCTTTGCAAGGCAACCAAAGTTTAGATCAACAATGTTCATAAAAGCAAATTGTAGAGAATTTTTGAACCTATTTTTTACAGATGTCCCAAAAAAACTTAAACTAACCCGGATTTTGATAGGTTTTTGTTACAGGAATAATGTTTTCATGCAACGAAAAAATCTCAAAATCGTTCACTTCAACTCGTGATTTGCGATTTACTGAAAATAAGTATTTTTCAATAGAAATGATCATATTTTGTTCAAAACCATTGAAAAATGCCTAAATTGCCTCGTATTTCACTTCAAATTATAGATAGGGGTCAAGGTAGGGATCCCACCAAATAATGTTCTGTATTCATTAGGGTGAACCAAATCCAAGCTATCTCGGGGCTACTCCCTAAATTCATAGATTGACCCATCACTAGGCTAAATTCCAAATGTTAGCTAAGTCTGACCACGGGAACCCCTCCCTATAAGCCATTGAAATTGGTATGGAAAAAAAATCGTCAAAATGTATGGAGAAAGCAATTGTTTCAGTTTTTACCTGTGGAGGGCGCAATATTCGTTCAATCTTTATCATTTCTTTAATTTAGAACAACTTTCACGAAGACACCATATTTTCAGGATTTTTTTCTGAAAAAATATTGGGCAGGCAAGCACGTACGCACGTACATTTAAAAATATTTGTTTCCAGGCAAATTATGAAAATTTGAGTATTTTTGAAAAAATACGGTAATTTGTGAAAAAAAATATTTAAAAAAAAACTTATAAAATTGAAAATGCATGCAAAATATCATTTCGTTTAATACCCATTTCGTAGTATACGAAATGATATTTTGTATGCTTTTTCATTTTATTAGTTTTTTTTTAAATACAAAGGTTTTCACAAATTATATCAATGATATCAAACGAATTGAAATTTCGTATGCTTATTTTATTTATTAGAGTTTTTTTGAATACGAAAATTTTCACAAATTATCGTCTTTTTCCAAAAATACTAAAATTTTCAAAATATGCCATATGGGTTATCAAACGAAGCGAAAATATGTTCGTTTTTTTTTCACTTTTTCAGAGTTTTTTTTTAAATACTAAAATTTTCAAATGAATGAATGTTTGAAGTAGAGCGTCCAATTTCCCGTCCCGGGAAAAAAATTCCCGGGAATTCCTGGGATTTCCCGAAAAATTATATTGCCCGTTTCCCGGGATTTTTTTTAATTTCCCGGGAATTCCCGAAATTCAAGCGGAAGTATACATTTTCCTTACTTTTTGGTCCTAATTTTTTTTTAATTTGCAAAAAATATTAATGAGAGAACCTAACTTAATTTTATTCATTTTAATCTACTGTGCATATTGAACTTATAAGAAAAACGGGGTATCAATGATAGGATTTCATTCTGTTTTTATTTTTTTTTTCTCCAACTGGTAAGGTTTGTCTCAAGATTATCATTTTGTAAAACATGTACTGGGGTAGGCCACACAAGGTCCATGCACTATTGTTGAAAAAAAAATGTTTTTCAATAGTATTTGAAAACTAGTGGCGTTGAAAATTGTATTTAGCATATTGGGGTGACTTTGTACAAAATATTTGTTGTTAAAATCAGATTTAATGTGTTCAAATTTTACACAATCACTAAGGTTGCTGATAAGTTTTTAAGAAGAAAAAGAAAATCAATGTGTAAATTTTACTTAACATAGTTTATAAGTTTTTTTAACAATATACCTATAAATTTTGGGTGAAATTGATAAAAAGTCAAAATTTTGCCTAAAAATCCTTAAAATGAGTTTTGTTGATAAAATTACGGTCTAGAACAAGTTATTTGCCATGAAAAACATAATTTCTGCATGCTTTTATTTTTTTTTTGTTTTATGAGTCAACGTTATTACATTATTACATATTCCTTTGAAATGGTAACAGAGACAAATTTAAAAGCATTTTTATGGTTAAGAAGCATGGATTTTACTCACTGATTCAATATTTTATTTAAAAAAATAATACTTGCTGATCGATCGTAGTAACCGGTGCTGACGGTCGGAAAACTTTTTCACTCCGCGTCATTTTTGCCTTTTTTTTCCTTTTATAAAATTCTTTTGTAAAAAAAGTACTGAGCCGTTGAAAATTGTTTAATTTAAGAAGGATTTTTTTGTGTTGAAAGAGAATTCTGATTCTTGTTGTCGTTAAAAGAGAATTTCGATGAAAATTCATTAAATCGTTCGAATCTAGGAGCGGACGTGGCTGACTGGTTACGGTGTTCGCTTTGTAAGCGAATGGTCCTGGGTTCGATTCCCATCTGCTCCCAACGAGAAAGTATAGGAAATATTAATCTTGAATTTTGAACATGAACGAAAAATCAAAGTCTCCCGAGTCGGGGTTCGGTCCCCCGTCCTTTGGATTGGTAGGCAAAAATGCTAACCTTTAGGCCATCGCGACTTGGTGAGCTATGAATGGAATTAGGAATACTGTTGCTACCAACTATATACGCGCTGGGTCCTTGTCCATTTGACAAGGGTTCGGAAGTTCTAAATAACGTTTGAACCCGATTGGTGCAAACGTTCTTCAGGGCGGGGCTTGTCGATAAAGCAGAAGTACCTCGCGCTCGGCTAGCCTGCGTAGAAATGGGTCACCGAAGCTCGGCAGAGCTAACACCTTCCAAATGCCTATGCGAGTTATTTGCATGTATAGAATGTAGATCTAAAAATACATGGAAACAACTCAATTTGTAAGAAGTGGCCGCGTGTCCCGTTTGGTTGGTTGCACACACACACACACACAAATTCATTAAATCGTTCGAATCTGCCAAGAAGCAGGAAGTGAGTGAAAAGTAAGTGGAAGGGCTTGACCTAGCTGGAGCCGTTCCCAGAGCGGAACTGATCATGGATCATGGATGCCAAAGCGGATAAATGAACATCAAAACCATTTACGGAGGATGCTGTTTCAAGAGACTGTGAAAGAGTCTGGATGTGAAATTCGGTGATATTTGTATCTTCTACAGATTCAACACCAGCGAAGCATCCGGATATATTTGATATTCGGTGCTAAGGAACACTTCCACTTCATCCGACCGGCCTGTTTTTTGTCAAGAACCTGGGGTCTGACGATCGGGACCCCACCTGGCTGTGTCTTTTGAAGATTTGCTTGGTGAGAGCTTTCCATCATTATTTGCTATTTGACTACATTCCCCTTTATATTAATATAATATTATAAATTCAATAACCCTCCTACCCCTTTCCCACCTTCCCATTCCCCAATCCCGATTTCCCCAACCCCAATTTTCCCATTTCCACTTCCCCCTAAAAATATAATAATTTGCCAATTTACACTAACACACCACACCCAACAGATTCGGAGCGTTTGGTACGGTATGTCCACGCATCCTTCCTCCCCTGTTGATTCTGTGAAATGTGGTCCGTTCACAGAATCTGTCTCTGCGGTTAATGCAACGCAGTAGGCCTGGCCGCTTTAATTTTTGCTATACATTTTCGGGGTAACTCGGATGTACTGCAATTATTAATATTGACAAGAAAGAACTTGGGGCGTAATCTAACCACAGGTTCTTCCAGGATGCTTTCTTCGGACTGGCTGCGCTTGTGTTCGATTAGATTAGATTAAATTAGATTTATTTAAAAAAATAATACATCCTAACAAAAAAATAATCAATTGATATAATAAGAAAATTTTATTTTTTTTACAAAGTTGTATGATTTTTATAAGCAGTCAAGCCATTAATTGACCCCTACACTCATTTTGAATATTAAAGTTGTAGTTCTATACAATTTTGTTGCAAAATATTAATCAGAAGCAGGATAAGATCAATTTTCGATAAATTTCAAATTTCCCGGGAATTCCCGGGATTTCCCGGGAAATTTGTTAAAAATTTCCCGTTTTTGTAACCCCGGGAAATTGGACGCTCTAGTTTGAAGCATGCAAAATTTCGTTTTGTTTCATACCCATATAGCAAATTTAAAATTTGAGTATTTTCGAAAAAAAAGTATTTTGTGAAAAATTTTGTAATTTCAAAAAAATCTCTAATAAAGTGAAAAATCATGCAAAATTTCGCTTCGTTCGATACTTAAATTGCAAATTATGAAAATTTTAGTACTTTCGAAAAAAAAATATATGGTTGAATGTAGTAGATTTTAGCAAGATTTAAAAAATGAGTTATCGTGTATTATCGGCGATAAGATTATCACCGATAGTATTCTCTAAATAACGATAACGAAGGATTATCGGATGAACTATCATTATCGTTATTGAGCCTCGATAATTTTATCGTTAACAACCTTGCAGATTAGGTTCCTTCTCCAACTATTTCCATACAAAGTTGATGAACATAATTTTGAACTAATTTTATCGACTATCGACTCCGACTTTACTAAAGAACAGCAAAAAAACTCTCAGGTCGCAAAGAGCTCTAGAACACAATCTCGAAAATTAACTTCCTCCAAAATCTCCCTCTCAACTAAAATCGAGAGTCAAGCAATTACAATTGCCTAAAAGAGGGAAAGTTCTCATCCCAAAAATTGCTAGAAGATTTAAAAACTGCACAAACACACCCCCCACCGCATATCTTCAAAAGAGACCGGGATTTCGGAAATTGGCCACTTTCACCTCTGCGCGCCACGCCGTTTCCCAAACTGCTTTGAACCTGACCGCTGGACCCGCTCTGGCGCGACCTTGCCGTCGTCGTTCCGGCGCTCGAGGGTGTGGTCCAGGCGCTGGCGTCTTCTAATGATCACCTAATTATAGCGAGAGAGTCCTTCGAAAGTCGGCAAAAAATTAAAACAAAAAAAAAGGACTTTAAGGTCGACGCAGCGATGACTAGTAGGTGTTGAAGAGTGCAGCAATTAATTATCCTACAAAGCAGGGTTGAGGGTTAAGATGAGAGAGAGTGTGGCGGAGAAAAACAAAAGAAGCCCCGCTCGTGTGGGTGAGGGTCCTTAAAAGTTAAGGGGACTCAGCGGCTTTGCGGTTTCTGTTTGAGAGGCCTTTTCTCCTCCTTTTATTACCTGAGATTTTGCCCTCAGGATTGTTGGTTATTCGCACCATAGAGAAAGCAAAGCAAAAAATGAGGCAATTTCGGTTGTGTTGGGATATGATTTAGGACCGAGAGTGATTTGTTGTTTTTAAACTGGAGTGGGATCGGTTCATTCATAATTTGATGGGTGGAAGCAACCTATGAATGAGTCGAAAAAACGTGGTTTTTGCGTAGTATTTTAATGTTTAGTTAATAAGTCCCCGTGAAAAAATATAATTTAACCCAAAAATGACGAACTTCTCGTCACAGTGTCCTGATGTAAACAATGATCGAGCTCGAGCTGTCACAGCCCTGCAAAATATGTTGGCTGACATATCGAGCGGTTAGTCAAACAAACCAGCTAGAAGTCGCCTGACAAAAATTTTTGCTAGAAAGAGATAACAAACCTGATGCAAACAAATCCTCAGCTCCCATGTAAACATACTTTGAATGTGTTGGTAAAGTTCTGACTAAAAAACCTAATTACTCATTCTGAAAATATACTTCGCAGGGCTGTGACAGTTCGAGCTCGATCATTGTTTGCATCAGGACACTGTGACGAGGAGTTCACCATTTTTGGGCTAAAATAATTTTTTTCTCACTGGGCCTTGAAAGCCTTATACAAAATTGCTGCCGGATCTTTTCCGGGAGAGATCCGGAAAAAGATCCTGCAGCAATTTGTATTGATTTGACGTTTGCTGAGGGTGCCGAAAAGTTTGGTTATGTCACTGCTTGCAAAATACAATAGAGGAAACAATCTGTCAAATATCGTGAATAATCTTCAAACATCCTTCAATTCCCAAATCAACTCAAGTCAGTCAGTAATAGCTTCTGGATGGAAGCCCGGTCGCGCGCGACGACGATCACGGAACACGCCATGCCGGGAGCGACAGCCCTTCTCCAGGGCCAAGTCTTCAAAGCTTCTGCTGGTCTAGCTTGATGACTGAAAGCCCCGACCCGTCCGGCCCGGAACCTCCGCCAAAGCGCCAAAACCTGTAATATCATAATGATCAGTTTCATTAATTTTTGGCTACTCTTCGCTTTTTTGTCTCTCCCTCCTTCTACGACCTAGGGCTTCAGGGATGATATTTGTTTGTTGCCGAATTCTAATGAATATCTTGCGGCCATGCCTTCGGCGTCGGAGCTTCTTCCTCCTCCCAGTCGTCGATCCAATTCCTCGTGGATGGAACCACGGCACGCAAAATGTTCTTTAATACGTTTCCGGTTACCGACGCCCACCTCTTCTCTGACAGTCGTTCGTCATCATCAAAGTTTTCGGTTTGCCGCCGCCGTCGCCGGATCCGGTCTGGCCACGAGCGCTAATTTTCTGTCCGCAGACTTCCAAAATCTAGCCTCCGAAAAAGTGAAACCCCGGGCAGTGACACGGAAAGAAGTTGGGACAACTGTCAAATCACCAAGATTCATCAATGTTGGGTTGGGCAAATTTAATTGTACAAAATCTTCAATTTTCTGTTAGTTGTCAAATCACCAAGATTCATCAACATGAGGTAGTACAAAATGGAATGACATTCAAGGCATTTTTTTCCGTGAACCCAAATCAAGAGAAACTTAAGGCAGCAGCACAGCAGAAACAAAAAAAACTTTGAGAGCTTACTATAATTATAGTTTTACGAAATCAGAAAGAGCAAATTCAAATTATATAGATATTAGACGAATTTGAAGCAGCCACACAGCCGGGTAGCCCGTGTAGGTAGGTATCATCAATTTCTGATATCGCATTTGGAACTCGCGAGTAGCAGCAGATACTAGGTTATGTTAAGGTGAAATGTGCGTACGAAAAAAGCGCGATAAAGTCTATCATCACAACACGCGCGTAGAAAGTCATTTTCCCCGTTCAAATCTGGGTGCAGAATAGTTGTCCGCAAAGCGGCCTCAATTTAGAACTGTCAAAGCGGAACCAATTTACTGTTCGCAAAATAATACCAAGAAGTGGCAAGTATTGTGATCGATCTATAATTTATTTTGTCAGGAATAAAAAAAAGTCGATTGCGTCGAGCTATTAAGATATTCGAAGTCAAAACATCTTAAGAAGAGGGTTGAAACCGAGATTGGCATGATTCGTTGCTAACATTTCAAAATCGCTATGTCTCACGCAAAACTTATGTTTATGACGATTTTTGAAATGTTAGCGACGAATTATCAATGACTATGAATGGTACCTGCCAAATAATATTGGATAATCTTACTCCGATATTATCACATAATCTCGGAACTTTTATTCGGTTGCTCTTCTGGTTCACGAAATTCCACCCACTTCGTGATGAAAAATTGTCATCACGAGGAAAACAAAAAAGGCCTCTTTTGGCCACCCATTGTTTAGTATACGAAGAAAAAAGTGGGATGCACTTAATTTTTCATCGAAAACATCAACATCAACAGATTCAAAATGTTTCAAAACAATTCACTTCAGCAGCAAAAAATATGTCACGCTTGAGCTTGAACATAGCCTTCTACTTTGTTTATATTTACAGCTGTAGTGCTGTTGTATTAGTGGGGAGCAGTGGGGAGCTTTCGAAAATCACGTTACGCATTCTGTCTTTTCAGCACCCAGGTTCAAATTATTCGTTTTCCGATAAAAGTGATACTTCCCGCCTCCACGTGGAACCTGTGCAGGGAAGACCCCGGAAACGAAGGCTATTAGAGGTGTTTTAGGGCCATTAAGCTGATACGCCGCGAGCGGGTCAGATTTGGACTCGAGCGCGCGCGGATATCTACTTTTTAGTGGAATTCTATGCAAAACGAGCCCATTTGGGCGATAACATCTCATTAATTTGGCTGGATGGACAAAGGTGTTTGTGGCTAGAAAATCTGAGAAAAAACAGTTTTTTTAGAAGTCAAAGTACTTCACGTTCAAAGTTTTGAAAATATTTACCTTTCTACTGTAAAAATCGATTTATTCGAAAAGGCCCAGTGAAAAATATAATTTAACCTAAAAATGACCAACTTCTTGTCACAGTGTCTTGATGTAAACAATGATCGAGCTCAAGCTGTCACAGCCCTGCGAAATATGTTGACTGACATATCGGGCGGTCAGTAAAAAAAGGCAGAAGTAGCCTGAAAAAATCTTGAGCTAGAAAGAGAGAGCAAATCTGATGCAAACAAATGCCCAGCTGCCATGTAAACATTCTTTGAATGTGTTGGTAAATTTATGACTAGAAAGCATTATTGTCTTTTGCAAGCAGAACATAACCAAACTTTTCGACACCCTCAGCAAACGTCAAATCAACACAAATTGCTGCCGGATCTTTTTCCGGATCTCTCCCGGATCTGGCAGCAATTTTGTATGGTTTGACGTTTGCGGAGGGTATCAAAAAATGTAAACAAATCACTTCGTGCATCAGCCAATGAAGATTGAAATCCCAGTAAACATATATTTCGCAGGGACAGTGACAGCTCGAGCTCTATCTTTGTTTGCATCAGGAACACTGTGACGAGGAGTTCGCCATTTTTGGGTTAAATTATATTTTGTTCACTGGGCCTAGAAATTCTCCTTCGAAATACTTGATTTGTCCACAAATGGTTAAATGACAAATACGTGGGACTCAGTTCAGCTAACCCGTTGCCGCAAATCCCAAAGTCAGAACGTCTGGCGATAACGGCTGATCCATAAAGTTGTTACAAAATATTTCGTCGCGTTCGTTCAACGATTTTTGTTTTCTTCTTTTTGCAAACTTTGTTTTTTTTTTTGTTCTCCTCAATTCCGCGCACCATTTATTATAACTTATCCCTTCTTGTGTGTCAAACCCACGTTCGCCTCACCCCCAAGACCGATTTGCTTGCAAGTTTGTGTATATATTATGAATGAATAAAGTCACAAAGTGCCATGTTCTTTTTTTCTTTTTTGCTTGGACAATGTCGAAAACTGGTTTGCGTCTCGGCGCGACGACAAATTTTGAATAAAGTTATCAAAATTAATATTTTCCCAACTAATATCATAAATATACTTAAGGTAGGTATTAAAAGTGTTGAGATTTGATAATGGTCGCGAGAGTGTCACCGCACCTCGACGCTTGCTCGACCGTATCAATGGAAATAAATAGTTTTTTAATTCGATGCAAGGGGTGCGACACACTCGCGACGGCGACGGAGGACAAGAACCTGACACAAAGGCAACGCCACGATGAGAAATGATGTTCGTTCGTGCCGTGTTCTTCTAATTGAAATTTCAAATTATTTTTCGATATACTTTTATTTATTTTATTAGCTGTTATTACACGAATTCGCGTACGCAAATGCGAACAGCTTTCGTTGGGGAGTTGGGCCAAAGACATACGGAGCAACTGTTTTGAAGATTTGTGTTATTTTTTTGTAATTTAAGTAAAAAAGACTTCAAAGGTGAGGTACCTCTTCATTCGAAGCTTTCGAAATTAAGGTGCAAGTTCCTGAACAAATTCCGGTAAGTACCACAAAGTGAAAGTCTGTCAACTGTCATCTGTCAAAACTGTCAACTGTCAAAAGCCCACGAAGTTCGCCATCTCGTTGTCTGTGACAAAAGGTGTTAAACTTCGTGATTTCATGCTCTTTTTTCAACACCTCACAAGGTGACAATGAATGAGGTGTCACCTCGCCGGGTGAATGAAATGGGACTGGTTCTGGACGCCGTGTCTTATGGGGACGCTCCAGCAGCATCACAGACACGTGCGCGTGGGTGGATCTACGGAGGGGTCCTTCGCTTCCCGACAAAGTCGGAGTCACATTTGCATTTGCTTTATGGTAATTATTGTGAATGAACTTTTGTGTCGGGTGGAGACGCACGGTAATTTAGTGGGCGGAGATCGTCGGATGGTTGTCAAGTGGATCGCAGTAGGCGCCCACAATGGCCAAATTAAGTTGCACTTTGTTAAGGTCAAGCCGCCGATTACCGGCCCAGACTGTGATTAGGGGGGCTGAGCGATTGGATCGATTTCCTTCAAAAAAACTTTATCTCGACCTTGAAGACTTATTTTGACATCCAAACCCTACCCATCTGCCAAAAAAATAAAGCGTCTCTCAAAAGTGCCATTCCCCAGCTTCCCCATTAGCAGCCTCCTTTGATTGCTACTTTGGGGCGGGCTTTAATGGCCGATTTCCAAATGCCTCATGCCGTCGCCAAAAATCCTCAGCCAGACTGAGCGGGGGGATTATCATTACGGTTTCCGGTCGGAGCTCTCGTCGACGCGCCCCGAAAATTACCTCGCAAAACGGTCGTGATTTTGTTCTTATGCGAAAACGTCGCAAATTGAGGGGGAATTGAGTATTGGAAGGAACTAACATTGCGATTCTTCATCAAGAAATGACAGTTTGTTGACAGAAGTGTGATTTTTTGACAGTTGGTAGTCAGTCTCGGAGTCTACTAAGTCAGAAATGAGTAAATGTGGCATTTGTCAGAGTTGAGTGAATTTCATTCAGATCTGTGTGATTATCACACATTCTGAGTTGAATTCATTTAAATTTGACAGATGCCCGATCTACTCATTTCTGAATAGGGTCAATTTTGACGGGAAATTAGTTATTCTGAATGTGCGTGTAGTTAACGCATTTTCAAGACCGTATTTGAGCGTCAACTTGGTTTCTATTTGTGTAGGTGCATTCCTCTGTGACGTTTTCCTGTCCTGTCAACAATAACAAATGACTCAAGCGTACAATTTTTTTAAATACGTTTGAAATTTTTTTACGAGGGTGTCCAAAAATCCACATTTTTGCGGTACGTAATAAAAGAACACTCCCCTTGATGATTGCTTCCGTAGAAACCCAAACTCAAAATCAGAAGTACCCCTCAAAAAGAGTTCTATATACCCTTTATCTGTCAACACAAGGTAAACAAACCCTTTTTGAGGGTTACTTCCACCCTTTTTTTCAAGTTACCGGTGGTAACCCAGTCACGACGTTCTAGCAGGATTCTAGCAGAGTTCTCACAGAGCTGGATATTCTTACAGCATTCTAGCAAAAATGTTCAACCGTTCTAGCAGGATTCTGGCAGAACCAGCTCTGCTAGAATATTTCGTGACTGGAAACCCTTTGCAAAAGGGTAACGATGGGTAAACTTGAAAAAAAGAGTGGAAGTAGCCCTGAAAAAGGGTTTGTTTACCTTGTGTTGACAGATAAAGGGTAGATAGAACCAAGGATGGAACCCTTTTTGAGGAGTATTTCTGATTTTGAGTGTAAGTAATGTTGATTGCTGGTAGAAAGGCCATGAATCGGAACAATTCCCAGTACTGTCCGCTTAAAAACACTTCCAGAGTTTTTTTTGAAAAGGACCAATAATCTATTGTCTTTCATATGTTTATAGGACCTAATAAAAAAAAACTCTAGACTTGTTTGTTGTTTAACTTAAGTTTTCTAGATTTTCTAGCAAAACAATGTAATTTGGCCAATGTCGAAGTGTAAACAAAGAGTCGATCCTGCTCACGTCAGTTTATGTTTACATTAGGAACGAGCAGGAAAGACTCTTTGTTTACACTTCGACATTGGCCCAATTACATTGTTTTGCTAGTGTTGTTTACTAATGGTCAAACGTCAAAACGCGCATTTGTTTCGAGACGTCAAAAAATGACTGTGACAAAAAACACACTAGAAGCGGGGGTTTCCTCATTCTTTTAGGGCTAAATTTGTGGAAGTTTGCAGTCAGTTCCAAGCATCTGTCAAACGCTTGTATATGAGTTGTGGTGAAATCAAAATGGCCGTGGTGAGTTTCGGATCATTCAAATTGACCGTTAAATTGTTGATTAATGTTTTGAAATTGATTGAAAGAGATTTACGCCTGTTTGTCTGTGCTGAACTTGACAGATTGACGTTCGTGATTGGAAATTACCAAGGTTGTCAACGATAAAATTATCCAGGCTCGATAACGCTATCGTTATTGTCGGGAATCTTTCGTTATCGTTTTTTCGATCTTTTCGCCGTTAATTGGACGATTTTGAAAATCTTTCTAAAAACGATTAATTCAACCAAATCTTGTTTAATTTTTAATGCTTTCATCAAGAATATATTTTTTGAAAATCTAGTTAGTTTCAAAGTAAAATATGTACTCAAAATTGTTCACAAAATACCGTATTTTTTCGAAAGTACTCAAATTTTCATAATTTGCAATATGGGTATCAAACGAAGCGAAATTTTGCATGCTTTTCACTTCATAGATTTTTTTTGAATACTGAAATTTTCACAAATTACTGTATTTCTTTCAAAAATATTCAAATTTTCTAAATATGCAGTAAGGGATTCAAACGAAGTGCAATTTTGAATGATTTTTTTACTTCATTAGTTTTTTTTTTTTTGAAAATTCACAAATTATCGCATTTTTTTGAAAATACTAAAATTTTAAAAATATGCGATATGGGCATCAAACGGAGCGAAATTTTGTATGGTTTTACACTTTATTAGTGTTTTTTTTTAAAGATATACTTAAATTTTCTCAAATTATCGTATTTTTTCGAAAATTCTAAAATTTTCTAAATTTGCAATATTGGCATCGAACGAAGTGAAAATTAGTATTTATACACTTTATTAAAGTTTTTTTTTTAAACTCAACAAAATTCAAAAAGTTTCTGCATTTTTTCGAAAGAACTCAAATTTTCAAAATATGCAGTATGGGCATCGAACGAAGCGAAAATTTGTATCTTTTTACACTTTATTAGAGCAAAATTTTGCATGCTTTTCACTTTACTAGAGTTTTTTTTTTGGAAAATACGAAAATTACCGTATTTTTTCGAAAATACTAAAACTTTCACAATATGCAATATGGGTATCAAACGAAGCGAAATTTTATATTTTCCAAAAAATCTCTAATAAAGTGAAAAAAGCATACAAAAGTTTGCTTCGTTTAATAACCATATTGCATATTTCAAAAATTTTAGTATTTTCAAAATAATACGGTAATTTGTAAAAATTTCATTATTTTTCAAAAAAAACTTTTATAAAGTGAAAAGCATGCCAAATTTCGCTTCGTTTGATAATTGCAAATTATGGAAATTTGAGTATTTTCGAAAAATACGGTATATTGTAAAAAAAAATAAAGTGAAAAAAACATAAAATTTCACTTCGTTTGCTACCCATATTGCAAATAATGAAAATTTTAGAATACACGAAAAATACGGAATTTGGTGAAAATTTACATTGTATAATTTTAAAATCGCCGATAGAATTATCGAAATAACGATAACGATAGATTATTGTTATCGTCCCGACGATAACGAAAACCGTTAACGTCATCGTCAGACGATAATATTATCAACGTTGATTTTATTGATTAACAACCTTGGAATATTATTTTCTAACCTAACTAACCTTAACCAGCTCACCAATGGCGATCAAATACAACCGGAAAATGTCTTAATTTTCGGAGCTTTTGTCTTTCTCGCCGAAAACTCCCGCAAACGCGGCCCACACAAAAATTTGCACTTAAATGTCTACTGCTAAGTACATCTCTATTATCTGCTAAATGGGCGCCAAATTTCGGAGCGTGTTAAACACGCTAAATTAATGGAGTGTTACAAACGGCGCTTTTTTCACCACTCTCCACGCGGCTTTTCCGTTGTAAATTTTAGTTTTATTACCACCTAACCTCGAACCCCGCCCGTACTCAGGGCTCCAGCTTTTCTTCTAATTCGATTTTGATGCTAATAAATTTGCGCGGGCCTTCCCTCCTTTCGGAACCCAAGAAGTTCGGATTATCTCTGTTATTTCTGTTGTTTTTTCGCTTCAATTTTAACGAAAGGCCCCCCTCCCTAATCATAAATTTGCCAGCTAATCTAAACTATCTAACTCTATTTCCTGTGTGTACGCCGCGGCTCGCCGCTTCTCGGACTCTAAATTATGATGTTTCGCTGGCAACACTGCTGCTGGCCGCTACCATTTTCCGCCTACTTTGATCGGCGGAAGAAATTGAGCTGTCTTTGATTTTTCGACAAAGTCATCCCCGCCGGGTGTGAAACCGCGCGGTAGAAACGTCAAAGTGACGTTTGGTGTGTCGCCGCATTTGGGACAGGGGGCGCGGTTGATCGTAATGATATCGATCGGAAAAGACAAAAGGTGCCGCCGCCGCGGAAGATGACAATGACGGCGACGTCATTCATTCATTAGGGGGGGTTTGGATCGGATGTGGGACGACAAGGTTGAGTTTTCGGCCTTTGATTGCTCAATCAGGGGGCGCATGGGTTGGTTGATAGAGTATCAATGAGAAATCAAAACAAAACTGGGATTAAAGAAAATGCCCTAACCTTATTTCTAAAGTTAGTTATTGACAGTTGACAGATGACAGATGTTAGTTGACAGAACCTATACTAAATGTACTTACCAGATCCAATAAAACGTACTTACCCCAATCAATGCTCGAACCACTTCAGCAAAGTGTAGAATCGGTATGAGGTACCTTGATGTTGACGTCCGTAATAGAGAAGAGCATAGAAATTGATTTTTCTTTGTAGATCTATACCAACAATAAGACAAGCTCATGATTCTTAATAAACTATTTTGACGTAGTACTACGTTTCCCAGTTTAACGTAGGACTACGTTTTTATCAATAATGATCTCAATAAAAATCAATCACCCCACACGTCACGTCCAATCCGGTAAATCTACTCAAACCACTTGCCGCCGGCCATCCGGCGTCCATAAATTAGCGGAACAACCCAATCGATTGACCGCAAATCTCTCTATTTCCAGTGCCGCCATCATTTTTATTTTTATTACATCTTTACAAACGAGCGTCAACAGCGTCCGCTATCAGATGTCACCGATATCGCCGCCTAAATGAGATCAGATTCAACGGTAGAGAAGAAGTTGGAAGGAGGAGAAGGAATTAATCAAGACCCAATAACCATCACAAAACAGTGACATGGCGGTACAAACACGTGGTCGACTCGCTCTCTATATTTGGACCGCAGTGACAAAATCAAATCGATATCAATTTGGCGGCGGCGCGGCCCCCCTCTTTTCCTTTGAAGCCGGTTTCGGTGACGCTCCTATAAAGACATTTCCTCTTAATTAAATTGAATATAAATTTGTTTGTTACTGCTTATTTATGTACGTTTTTATGTTTATGTTATAACTCTTTCATCGCCTTCGCCCAATTGAGTTTCGAATGCTTTTTGATATTAATATATTGATATTCCTTTGCTCGTGGACCCGGTTCCCCTTAACGGCCGTTCTGACAGCGCGCACACACACAAACTTCGGCGACAAGTGGAACAGAAAGATGTTGCTTTGGTTGGTTATTCAAATCAGATGGTCGTCGGAACAAAAGTGCGCACGGCGTCGAGGCCGCAGCCGGATCAATCAACCGCTCTAAGTAGGCTCTGACATTAGACCCGGCCTACCTGGATGTCCCTTTGGTCAGTGAAGCGCGATTGCGCTCGGAGTGGAGTGAGAGCAAAGTGCAAAGTGATGGAAATCAGTATGCAAATAATAAATCATTCCCGCAGCTTAGAGACCCTAATTTGGAGCTGTGTGTCACCTTAAGAGGGCGGTTTTAGGGGGGTAGTTTGGCAATGGTTGCTCTAAGAAATCTAGTGACTACAACTAGAGTTAGTATTGACAGGTTTGACAGAAATCTAAAAATATAAAAATCTAAAAATCTAAAAATCTAAAAATCTAAAAATCTAAAAATCTAAAAATCTAAAAATCTAAAAATCTAAAAATCTAAAAATCTAAAAATCTAAAAATCTAAAAATCTAAAAATCTAAAAATCTAAAAATCTAAGAATCTAAAAATCTAAAAATCTAAAAATCTAAAAATCTAAAAATCTAAAAATCTAAAAATCTAAAAATCTAAAAATCTAAAAATCTAAAAATCTAAAAATCTAAAAATCTAAAAATCTAAAAATCTAAAAATCTAAAAGTCTAAAAATCTAAAAATCTAAAAATCTAAAAATCTAAAAATCTAAAAATCTAAAAATCTAAAAATCTAAAAATCTAAAAATCTAAAAATCTAAAAATCTAAAAATCTAAAAATCTAAAAATCTAAAAATCTAAAAATCCAAAAATCTAAAAATCTAAAAATCTAAAAATCTCAAAATCTGAAAGTTGTTTTTTTAAATACATTAAAAAGCTAACAATCTAAAAATTAAACAAATCTATAAACAAAAATTTAAAAATCTAAAAATTCTAAACAATTTAAAAATAAAAAAAAATAAAATTAGAAATTTTTCATCTCTATTTATTTTTTAGAATTGTTCAAAACTGCTGAAAAAATATATATAATTTTTTGAAATTGTTTGAACTTTCTGTAATTGTTCATAATTAAAAATTTAATCAAATGTTTTTTTTAATTGTTGATTTTTTGTTTTAAATTTGATGGGTTTGCATTGTTTAAAATTGTTCAAAATTTGATAAAGTAGTTGAAATTTTAAAAAAGATGCTTAAAATTTAATGAAGTTGTAGACAATTGTAAAATTCAATTGTTTAAAATTGTTTAAAGTTGTTTAAAATTGTTTAAAATTGTTTAAAATTGTTTAAAGTTGTTTAAAATTGTTTAAAATTGTTTAAAATTGTTTAAAATTGTTTAAAATTGTTTAAAATTGTTTCAAATTGTTTAAAATTGTTTAAAATTGTTTAAAATTGTTTAAAATTGTTTAAAATTGTTTAGAATTGTTTAAAATTGTTTAAAATTGTTTAAAATTGTTTAAAATTGTTTAAAATTGTTTAAAATTGTTTAAAATTGTTTAAAATTGTTTAAAATTGTTTAAATTTGTTTAAAATTGTTTAAAATTTTTAAAAAAATTTTTTTTTTTGAAAATTGTTTGAAATTGTTTAAAATTGTTTAAAATTGTTTAAAATTGTTTAAAATTGTTTAAAATTGTTTAAAATTGTTTAAAATAGTTTAAAATAGTTTAAAATAGTTTAAAATAGTTTAAAATAGTTTAAAATTGTTTAAAATTGTTTAAAATTGTTTAAAATTGTTTAAAATTGTTTAAAATTGTGAAAAATCAATTAAACCACAACCACAATGTTTAAAATTGTTTAAAATTGTTTAAAATTGTTTAAAATAGTTTGAAATAGTTTGAAATAGTTTAAAATAGTTTAAAATAATTTAAAATAGTTTAAAATAATTTAAAATAGTTTAAAATAGTTTAAAATAATTTAAAATAGTTTAAAATAATTTAAAATAGTTTAAAATAGTTTAAAATAGTTTAAAATGGTTTAAAATAGTTTAAAATAGTTTAAAATAGTTTAAAATAGTTTAAAATAGTTTAAAATAGTTTAAAATAGTTTAAAATAGTTTAAAATAGTTTAAAATAGTTTAAAATAGTTTAAAATTGTTTAAAATTGTTTAAAATTGTTTAAAATTGTTTAAAATAGTTTAAAATAGTTTAAAATAGTTTAAAATAGTTTAAAATAGTTTAAAATAGTTTAAAATAGTTTAAAATAGTTTAAAATAGTTTAAAATAGTTTAAAATAGTTTAAAATAGTTTAAAATAGTTTAAAATAGTTTAAAATAGTTTAAAATAGTTTAAAATAGTTTAAAATAGTTTAAAATTGTTTAAAATTGTGAATAATAGTTTAAAATAGTTTAAAATTGTTTGAAATTGTTTAAAATTGTTGAAAATTCTTTAAAATTGTTTAAACTTGTTTTAAATTGTTTAAAACTGTTTAAAATTGTTTAAAATTGTTTAAAATTGTTTAAAATTGTTTAAAATTGTTTAAAATTGTTTAAAATTGTTTAAAATTGTTTAAAATTGTTTAAAATTGTTTAAAATTGTTTAAAATTGTTTAAAATTGTTTAAAATTGTTTAAAATTGTTTAAAATTGTTTAAAATTGTTTAAAATTGTTTAAAATTGTTTAAAATTGTTTAAAATTGTTTAAAATTGTTTAAAATTGTTTAAAATTGTTTAAAATTGTTTAAAATTGTTTAAAATTGTTTAAAATTGTTTAAAATTGTTTAAAATTGTTTAAAATTGTTTAAAATTGTTTAAATAATGTTCACCAATTAATCCCCAAGGTTAAACCCCAATTAAACCCCAATTAAACCCCAATAACCCCCAATACCCCAATAACCCCAAGAACCCCAATAAACCCCAATGAACCCCAAATACCCCATAAACCCCAATAACCCCAATAAACCCCAATAACCCCAATAAACCCCAATGAAACCCCAATAAACCCCAATAAACCCAAACTACCCCAATAAACCCAATAAACCCAATAAACCCCAATAAACCCCAATAAACCCCAATAAACCCCAAGTAAAACCCCAGAAACCCCAATAAACCCCAAAAACCCCAATAACCCCATAAACCCCAATAAACCCCCCATAAACCCCACTAAACCCCATAAACCCAATTAACCCCAATAACCCCAATAACCCCAATAAACCCAAATAAACCCCATAAACCCCAATAACCCCAATAAACCCCAATAAACCCCAATAACCCCAAAAACCCAATAAACCCATAAACCCCAGACTAAACCCATAAACCCAAATTAACCCAAATAACCCAATAACCCCCAATAACCCAAATAAACCCAAAAACCCAAAAACCCAATAACCCCAAAAAACCCAATCAACCCCAAAACCCCAATAACCCCAATAACCCAAATAAACCCAATAAACCCATAAGACCCCAATGAAAGCACCAACTCTCCCCAAATAAAGCCCCAACCAACCCCAATCAATCCCACACCTAAACCCCCGAACAAAAAAACCAAAAATCCTCCCCCCCCCCTGTACCCCAATCCCCTAATTCCCGCCCTATAATCCCCCAAAGCCACAAACCCCTTCAATCAGCACCCCCCTCAACCAAAAACCCCCCCCCCCACTAAAGGAACATCAACAACACCGTTTAACCAGGCCAACCACCACCACCACAACAACAACAAACGCACCCCACCTTTACGGTGCGAAAAGAAATTTATCAACTTTGGTAATCCGCTTACGCTTAATGGTTTTCAGATTTGGTTCCATCAAACCCCGAACGAGCAAAGGCAGCCGAAAAAAAGCGGAGCGGAGCCCAAATCGGAAGTGTTCTCATGAATAAAGCAAACACACTCCGCCGGAAGTTTGGGTGGGGGGCAGGACTCTCGTGGTTTACTAGCCGGAAAGGTTGGCTTGACGTTTTCACTTTCGCTCTGACGGGTTTTTGGAGGTAAGGATTGCGATCTGGGTTGATGATTTGACTAAAGAGGGGCTTATTTGTAGGTTGAAAGTAACCTTTTTGACCTTTAGGTTGTAAATTATGTTAGTATTGACAGGATTGACAGATTGACAGAATTGACAGTTGACAGATTGTGTTAGTATTGTGAGCTTAGACTAGGATTGTACTTACCAAATATACCGCAACAAACTTTCAATTACTGTTCAAACAGGTTGGAGTTGGTTTCAACATGACAGTTACAGTTGAGTGGCCGCCATTATGGCCAACTGTCACTCATCGTCAAACTTACCCAAACACGAGACATTTCTACCTGCATCAAAAGGCTCAAGGCCTGATCATAGGAAGGTGTGGTTTTGGCCACCATAATTACAGCCCTTTTATAGCAAAGCGTGCGTCCGGGGGTAAGCTTGCCAAACCGCACAGGATCGCATCAATGAAGGTTTGCGGGCCAATTTTCATGAATGAAATGCGGCTTCCAAAGCCCCTCGCCGTCCAGAATGAGGTTAGGAAGGAAGTAGACAAGCGCCCAATAATGACGGCCTTGGTCGGCGGTGGGAAGAAGACGCTCTCCTAGGAACTATAAATTATGGCAACGATCGGTCGAAAACAAAGGCCTACTGCTGCGTTCGCTAGGATGCCTTTTGATGGGTGGTTAATAGGCCATTCCCGTCTGGAAGAGGCGATTAATGTTCTCTGCCTGCTCTGGAAAGCTCGAAGCCGGGTAATTAGAATCTATTATAAACCAATAAATAATTGCATCCTTCTCGTGAGGCGCCTCGGAAGGAGTCAGCCCGGAGACGGGCATTTCATGGCCAACTGCAATCGCAACCGGAAGGCGGCGCCGCCGCCACGTTCGCAATCAAATTGTCACGCCGGCCGCCATCTTTGTTTTGCGCAATTTCTACAGTGGCGCTGTCAATTCCCTCGGCTCATCAAGTATTCATGGGCAGAGAATATTTGCCGCGACGCGCGCCCTTACTCCTTGGATGTACTTTTTCGAATTACATCTCGCCTACTTGGCTGTCACAATTGACAGCTTGTCGGGGAAGGAGGGAGATTGTTATCGCCGTCGCTAGGGAGATGAAGATGGCGCCGCAGGCGCCGGGAGGTGTGAAAATTACTATATCATATTTTTCACGTCACTTAACGCCCTTAAGGAGCTGCTGGAAGTGGGGGACCGGGGTAAAACCCCGGAATAATTTGTCACGTGGACGGAACTGTGCGTCCCACGTCATGCATTTTTGGGACGCGCGTGTGAAGTTTGGCGTAATTTTTCGGGGAATTTGAATATCGACACCGTGGTGCACGGGTTTTGACGGACGTCGGGCCAATCGAAATCGATGCTCCGGAAACTGATCGATTCCGAGTGCGATTTGAATATTTTGATTGGTTCGACGATGATGTCTGCGAAACGAGTGTGCCCAGTTAGTCAATTGGCTTTTTAAGAGTTTGAGACAGATAGTGTGTGTGGGTTTTGCAAAAATGATCGAAATTGGTTCGATTTTATATTCATGGATTGGGATTAGCTCGGAGTGATAGCAGGCTTTGAGTGGTGTTTGTCGCTCCAAAATGGCGCCTGTCACTGTTTTTCTAATGTCAAGTTGACAAAATTGGGAAATCAAAAGCTTCACACTTCAAATTCTATGCACATACAGAACAACAAACTTGAAGTGAAAATTTAAGCAGTATGGTGGGGTAAGCACAAATTAGTGTAAGATCAGTCAACTAACATCTGTCAACCACCTGTCAGCTGTCAAATCTGTCATTATTTGTAAGTTAACTAATCTGGAGATAGTAGGCTATTGGCGGATGCACAAAGTGATTTGTTTACCTTTGTTTGGTACCCTCCACAACCGTCAAACCATACAGAATTGCTACCGGATCTCTTCCTGAAGAGATCCGGAAAAAGATCCGACAGCAAATTGTATTGATTTGACGTTTTCTGAGGGTGCCGAACAGTTTGGTTATGTTCTGCTTGCAAAAGACAATTCGTCTAAAAATCCAATCATAATATTTACCTATTTTGACAGGAGAGGCAGTGTAACTATCCATTGTCAGCTGTCAAATCTGTTTACATTTGTGAGGTTACTAATTAGGAGATTCTAAGCTATTGGCTGATGCACGAAGCGATTTGTTTACCTTTGTTTGGTATCCTCCGCAAACGTCAAACCATACAGAATTGCTACCGGATCTCTTCCTGAAGCGATCCGGAAAAAGATCCGGCATCAATTTGTATTGATATGACGTTTGCTGAGGGTGCCGAAAAGTTTGGTTATGTTCAGCTTGCAAAAGACAATTTGTCTAAAAATCAAATCATAATATTTACCTTTTTTTGACAGTAGTAGCGTGTAGCAACCCATTGTCTTTTGCAAGCAGAACATAACCAAACTTTTCGGTACCCTCAGCAAACATCAAATCAACACAAAATTTCTGCTGGATCTTTTTCCAGATCTCTCCCGAAAAAGGTCCGGCAGCAGTTTTGTATTGTTTGACGTTTGCGGAGGGTACCAAAAAAAGGTAAACAAACCACTTCGTGCATCAGCCAATTTGCCCACGGGCACGGGATTGAAACTCGTCTGTAAAACCTGTATCATTTTCTCATTCGAAACAGTGGCGCCACATAGTGGTAGCTGCCCTGTTTATTACACTGTGGTGGCTTGGTGGCGCTTTGTGTTAGTATGTGTGTGGTCGATGTTTGCGGACGTGCACGCAGAACACAGAACAATGAGAAATAGCGAAAATGCCTCACTTTCTTCTGATACAAGTCGCCATATAAGGCTTTCTAGCCCCAGTGAAAAAAATATAGTTTAACCCAAAAATGATGAACTCCTTGTCACAGTGTCCTGATGCAAACAATGATCGAGCTGGAGCTGTCACAGCCCTGCGAAATATGTTTGCTGACATATCGGGCGGTGAGTCAAAAAAACCCAGCTAGAAGTCGCCTGACAAAAAACTTTTGCTAGAAAGAGATAGGAAATCTGATGCAAACAAACGTCCAGCTGTAATGTAAACATACTTTGAATGTGTTGGTAAATTTCTGACTAGAAAGCCTTATTGAAATTGCTTGAAGATTCATACCCGTGCCACGGGTAAGCCACACCGCCACTTCTGTCAAAAAGGTAAATATTATGATCGGATTACTAGACGAATTGGCTGATGCACGAAAAGATTTGTTTTTTCGACTCTCCCCGCAATTATCAAACCATACAAAATTGTAGCCGGATCGTTCCGGGTAGTGATCCGGAAAAATATCCGGCAGCAATTTTTGCTAATTTGACGATTGACAAACAAACAAATTCGCACTTTTTCGTGTTTGACAGTTTGCCAAACTCGCAAACAACACAAAATGTATGCAGGCTGACGTTTCTGCAAACAAACAAAGCAGAAAAACTGTCAAAAAGTGCGAGTTTGTTTGTTTGTCATAGTCTAATTCCTGCTTAAAAACACAACAAATTGATCTTGAGTATTCCTTTCCATCAGCAAAAAACACTTTTGAACTAAATGTCCTGTATAAGTTAATCGATTTCCAGCAAGTTTCCTGATACGGCGAATTAAATAAATACCACAAAGGAGTGAACAAGCCAACCTTCCCCTTTCAAGAAAATAAATTTCCCATTTTCCTGCCTTCTCCTCGAGTGGCTAATTGCTACCCATTGCTCGACCCTCCTCACCCCAACAGATTTTCGTGTTTGCTTTTCCGAATTTTCCGGTTTTTCCCCTCGGCCTGCCTAATTTTACACTTTGAGACCTAACTTGACATGACATTCCGGTGGCGGAGCAAAGCCATGTTTTGGGCCCTGTTTTGCTAACGAGTCGTCGCAGGGCTTTTTTTCGTTGAGATTAGAAGTTTCAGGGGTGCGCCAAATTAGAATAAAGTGCCCTAAATTAAGGGACGTGTTTATGAGTTTTTCAATTTGGTTTTGGCTTTTCGGTTAGTACACGCTAATAAAAGTTTGTCGAGTTTGACAGTTCGCAACCAAGGTGGCTGTAGCCTAAAGGTGTCGATCTGTCAAACCCGCTGGGAAGCCATCAAATGACCCATTTTTAGCAACAGTGTGACGCATTCGATGGAAATCGCGAAATCTTCGGTGAGTGAGTGCTCGTGAGCCGAAAGTGGAGTGAGCAGAGTGAGCAACAAACCCTGGAGAAATGTCGCGAGGGCAGAGGCGTACGGAAAAAGGCCCCTGGAATGCATAATTAATGGGAGTGTACGTGTTTTTGATCTTTTTATCTGATTTTTTACTGCTAAGTGAGTGGAGTGTGATAAATTGGGATTAATGTGTTTTTATTTAGCAGTTGTTTTGCGCATTTAAAGTAGTCCCACCGGGGCTTGTTGGGTGGGATTGCCACGGTTCTGTTGCCGCGGCGAGAGTTCGGAGAGTGTGAGTGATTTATGTAATATTAACAAGTTCATAAAATTTGTAATCGGGTTGAGGCCTGCGTTGGATTCGAGCGAGAAGGCAGCCGATGTTTTATCAGGGGATGGAAGGGCGATGCGTTATCAAGATTGGGTGTGAAATGTTTTCGAGGTATGAAAAGTTTTCTAGATTTTTCAAAAATTTATGTTTGTACTCTTACATATTCAAAAAATCTGTGAAAGGAGAATACATTTGCACATGAATAACAATTCTTCGTCAGGACTCAGAAAAATATGTTAAAAACTACATAATAAGGCTTTCTAGGCCCAGTGAAAAAAATATAATTTAACCCAAAAATGACGAACTTCTCGTCACAGTGTCCTGATGTAAACAATGATCGAGCGCCAGCTGTCACAGCCCTGCGAAGTATGTTGGCTGACATATCGAGCGGTCAGTAAAAAAAACCAGCTAGAAGTCCCCTGACAAAAAACTTTTGCTAGAAAGAGATAGGAAATCTGATGCAAACAATCGTCCAGCTGTCATGTAAACATACTTTGAATGTTTTAGTAAATTTCTGACTAGAAAGCCTTATTGTAATATCATTTTTGTAGTTAAAAGATCTATAAGGCTTTCTAGTCAAAAATTTACCAACACATTCAAAGTATGTTTACATGGCAGCTGGACGTTTGTTTGCATCAGATTTGCTATCTCTTTCTAGCAAAAATGTTTTGGTCAGGCGACTTCTAACTGGTTTTTTTTGACTGACCGCCCGATATATCAGCCAACATACTTCGCAGGGCTGTGACAGCTCATTGTTTGCATCAGGGCACTGTGACGAAAAGTTCGTCATTATATGTTAAATTATATGTTTTTCACTGTCTAGGCCCCCCACCCCCCCCCCCCCCCCCCCACTTACAAAAAACTTCACGATATTCGTTCGTTTTCACAATTTTTTTCGTTACGTAATGAAAGAACGCTTCCTTGGGTTGTAGCTTGCCAACTGTCAGGCGAGTTTCACTCAGATCTGCAAGAATCTCACGAAATTATGATGAATTCTAAGTGAACTCACTCAAATCTGACATTAGTCTCATTTACTCATTTCTGAGTAGGTGTTGTTTTGAGGGAAAACGAGTTGTTTTGATTGTGCGTGTACATCTCAGTTTTTGTAAAAACGGGTCGTACTAAAAAATGAGTAAAAGGGGAAACTGTCAGATTTAGATGAAGTTCAATCGGATCTGGATAATATTCATTCTGTTTTCGATGAATTCTGAGTGAGAGTTACTAAAATCTGACTCTTGGATCTGGATCATTAAAAAAATTTGACATTCAAATTTTACACTCTTGAATAAAACTAAGCAAATATACTTATATCAAGAAAAGAAAGTTGTTTACCATGAGCCTCAAACAAACAAATTATCAACCGCCGCTCCAGCTCCAAAATGTCAACCATGTTTGAACTTTTCGCTCAATTTGCGGCTTTTATGTTCCTTCCCTGCGTCGTCTGGCAATCAAAAAGCCCCAGTCCGTACATTGAAAGCATGGCCTGCTAGACCAAATTCCAGCGAACCACGCGGGCAAAATGCAAACAAAAAGGCTGTATGTCGTGATTTAAATAATTATAATCACCCACAATTATTAGCTTAATTTTCAACAATTGTCAAAACACGCAATCGTGTAGTTTTGCGCAGCGCCCGATAGATGGCGCGGTTGCGGCAGGAGGGTGGGAAGTTGACATTAGACGTTTTAGCGTACAATTTAGTTGGTTTTGTTCAATGTTTCTTTCTTTTCGGTCTCACTTTTGAAGGTTGCCCCCCTCAAATCGGTGACCATTCGTTTGTACATGGAACATGACAGGAGGGTGAGGTTAGGTTAAGTGGAGGGTCCCCACGTGGGTTGCATGCAAAGCATGCTCCACCTCTTAAAGTCTCGCAATGGTTACTTTTGATTTGACAGCCAAGGGAGAGGGAGGAGGGTGGTTCCGCCAACCAATCCATTTCGTAATCGTGACAGGCAACCACCAATTTGAGAGTAAAAGAGCGAGCAGCAGCGCCATCTATTACCGCGCCTTCCCTCATGACCGCAAGTGCCTGCTAGGATCGCCAACACCCGTTGAATAAATGTTTACTTTGACTGTGTTTTAGGCACTAATAATAGATGGTCAAGATAAATTGTTTCTGAATTGGGGCCCGTTTCGGGGAACTTTATTTGACGGGGTGTGCAGGGAGGGGGTGATTTGAGCCTTTCGAGAGGGTTTCTTTGAGCGTGTACCTTTTGGAGGGATTGCGTGTTTACATTGCGGGCAGTTACTTGAACAGACGCTAATTTTGGTTAAATTTTGTGGTTGATCATTTGATTGGGAACGGTGGGAAAGAAAGTACAATTTAAAATTTTCATATTTCACGTTTTCAAAATATTTTGCTAAAACCGAACTCACAAATGAGTAATAAGACATCTGTCTGGTTTGAGTGAATTTTACTCAGAATCTGACAGATGCAACATTCACTCGTTTTTGAGTAGATTCGATTTTGATAGATTAGACGCCTCCCTGAATAGCTTATTTTGATACTGAGTGTAATTACTAATGACATTTTGCACGCTGGAAAAAGCACATCAAACCTTAGTTAACTTGTTTAAAATACTGCAGTAAATGTAGATCAGCTGCTGCAATAAATTACTGTAAATAGTCGATAAGCTGAATGTTTAAAAAAACAGCGTACCAGTAACCTGTTAAATGAATATCCTCTCAAGAACTGTAATTTAAAAATGTTTCAGTTTTCGGCTTAAATGCTCAGAACGATCCCAAGCAGCTGCATTCAAATGATCGATCAAAGTAGCCCTTGACCGCGTCGCCACCAGAGCGCAGATGCAAGACTCTTCCTTAAACTCTAAAATTAGTCAAAATCCATCACCGCCTACTGACCCTAGCCGAACCGAACAATAAAATGCACCTAACCTCGAAAAACTGTCCCCGCTGCCCCGCTTGACCATGATGTACGACCTACTAATCGATTGGCCTTAAGGACCCTTAATGACCACCTAATTATACGGACCGGACATGGGTCCAATCCGAAACTCCGCGTCCGATATCCTTTCTCCTTTCCTTCGTTGCTACAACATTTCTGATTGCGATAAAATAACCACCACCGTGCGCCTTGGAAAAATCGAAACCATTTCTCAAGCGAACCCCGTGACCACGTTAAAGGACGATAAGACGAAGAAGGAGAACGGTGTCGCACGTGGCCGCTGGCCACCGGCAGCCGCGTCATGTTTTGTTAATAATTTTAATTAGTCACAACAACAACTACAACAATGTTGCCGCTGTTTAGACCTACAATGTGAGACCGTTTGTGAAACACGTTGTACCCTATTGTTGACACTGTCGCGGTGGAAATGTCAAACTTTATGGCAAACTTGCCATAATGGCGAATGACCTGACACTTTCACCTTTTGCACCTTAACTCTCGAGAAAAGAAGAGAAAACACGCGTTCTTTCACTCAATCAAGCTGGCAACACTGCTGCTGGTCGTGTGCGTGTGTCCCCTTATCAATCGCTGTAATCTTTCGGAAAACGAACTTGTTCTTTAGCTTTGGCCACGCAAAAAGCGGTGTTTTCGGTGGCGGTTCTAATTAGTGGTCGCACACATCTGGGTGTGTTAACATGCACGTTTAAAATCACTCAGTTTTCGTCTAAACCGAACTTACTCAAAAGTGAGTTAATCTGTCAGATTTGAGTGAATTCCACTCAGATCTGGGTGAATTTCATTCTGTTTTTTTTTTTTTTAATTGGGATTCTGAGTGAAATTTACTCAAATCTAACACCTACCCCATTTACTCATTTATGAATAGGTTCGGTTTTGACGAAAACTGAGTAAATTTGAACGTATGACGTAAACATTTAATTTCAAACGCATTGTCATTTGAAAAGGCAGCGCCATTTTTCCGTTCAATTTACAATTAATTTCAAATTTAGCTTTTTGATCGTGTCTATCAGCGCCGTGTAAAAGTGACAGTTCGTCACTTTTTCGTACACGCCCATCCAAAATAACTCAGTTTGGTCAAAACCCAACATACTCAGGAATGAGTGTTGGAGATAAACGTCAGATTTCGTTAAATGGAATTCTCCCTGGTCTGATTGAAAACATCCTGATCTGACGTTTCACCTCAATAAATTTTCCGGCGTAGGTACGGTTAGATGGAACCTGAGTTCAAAAATTTATCTTTAAGCTTAATATGGGTAAATGGGCGAAAATTTATCTTTTAGCTTAATATGGGTAAAATTCACCCAAAAAAGTGTGAAAAACATGATTTTAGAATTTATTTTACAGTAGGCCAAGAATTGTTTTTTGCAGGCAGTAACATAACCAAACTTTTCGACACCTTCAGCAAACGTAAAATCAGTAGGGGAGAGTGGGGAGAATTGATACCCTTTTTTTGTATCGCACATAACTCTGTCAATTTCTCACAAAACTATGAACTTTTTTCATGAATTGAAAGCTTAAACATTCAACTATATTTGGCTGATAAGGGTATTTCAGCAGACAAACTCTTCGAATCATGCCAAGCGTTTTTAAAAAATATTTTAAACCGACATTTTCAAAATGTTAGGGGTGATTTGATCCCCCTTTCAACATTTTGAAGAAATCTTAAGCAAAATGTTTCTTATTCATCCAAACTTTAAATTTTCTATAAGTTACAGCAATTTCACATTGAACCTGTACGTTTGTGTTTAAAATATAACATGTTTAGCATGCAAAATATTTAAAAACTAAAAATTGTCTTTTTTAGACCAAAATTGAGCATGTTTACAAAAGCTGGTAATTTTTGTTTATAAAACTTTTGAAAAATGGTTCAAACTGCAGTAAGTTATGTACAACTATACTAAAGAAAACTATGTACGAAAACCCAGCCCAATTATTTAATCTTGAGGCTGATTCCAGTGACTGTAAAAATGCAGGGATCAAGTCTCCCTAAACGCACTTTTTTAAACAATTGATTGTAAAAATAGTATGACGATAAATTTAACATCAAATGCGTAAGGGTTTTGGAGTTAATAAGTTTATCAAACAATTCATATATAAAAAATTTTTTTTTGAGTATTTTTTTAGTGTTTTCTATGCATATTAAAAAAAGAAAAAAAGATCTCTTGGAAGTTTTTTGCAGCTCGTTTTAGAAAAATGTGTGTAACTCAATCTAAACATTTTTTATTTTTTTTCTTTGTTTTCTACAATGAGTTTTAGTTAATTTCGCACAACTTTCTAGAACAAAGCTAATTGTTTTACCCACATGCTGACGAGATACAGGCTTGGGATCAAGTGTCCCCGGGGATCAAGTCTCCCCACTCTCCCCTACAAATTGCTGCCGGATCCTTCTCCGGATCTCTCCCGGAAAAGATCCGCCAGCAATTTTGTATGGTTTGACGTTTGCGGGGGAGAGTCGAGAAAAGGTAAACAAATCACTTCGTGCATCAGCCAACGAGCATAATTTAAAACAGGGGGGCGACATCTATATCTCACTACAGGCAGCTCGCCCGTAGCCAACACAAGCTGTCAACTTCGGCACCAGAACAAAAGGGAAATGTCAACAGCTGTTCGTTACGGAACCAAAACAAAGCAACTGGAACTATAAAAAAAAGTACAAAAACTGCAGGCATAAACTGGAAATAAAGTAATTATTGTTTTTATGTAAAATTTTACCGCAATGTACGTTTAAAAGTTAGTGTATGTTTGTGAGGGCCGATGACCTAATTTAAAGTTGTAATTTTATCACATGAAACGTTTAACTTAACTACTGTGTATTTTGACTTTTACTACAGTAATCCTTATAACAAAAATTGAATTATTAATGAAAGAAATATTTTTGTTTTCACTGTGCGCAGTTTACGCGCGTTATCAATCTCAATCACCCAAGATGGCGGCCTTTAGCATCCCCCTGATTTAAAATGTCAAACCAAAAAGTGACGAACTGTCACTTTTTACAAGGCGATTCGGTCCCAGTCATGACGTTCTAGCAGGATTCTGGCAGAACCAATTCTGCTAGATTATTTCGTGACTGGGGTAGTGCGTGTAGTGCCCATCAGAAAGCCGAGTCCTTTCGTTCACTCTGCGCGCCGCTGGGCTCTCCAGTTGCAGCATGCCTGTCACCAATTTGGGTCCTAAAATGAAGCTTAGATTGCTGATGTTATTGTTTACAGCGATAAAGCTTATTTTTCTGAGTACAATAACCCTTTGTATGATCACAAAGAGTTTAAAATGTATGTTTAAATCAATTTTGAAAAATTAACCTCGCGGTCCTTCTTGACAGAAAAGCTCCTACTTGACAGCTCGTTCCAAGGGGACCATACACTCAAAACCAGAAGTATCCCTCAAAAGGATACTTTCTATCCTTTTTTCAAGTTCACCCGGCGTCACCCTTTCAAAAGGGTAGGTCAAAATCAGTACATTTTCGATACCCTTTTAAAAGGGTGACGACGGGTGAATTTAAAAAAGGATACTTTTGATTTTGAGTGTAGTTGATCCATCGAAAAAATGTTGTCTTGTCAAAAAAAAAATTTGCGTTAAAATGAAAAAAAGTTATCACAAATGGTTTTTAATAGGGTTTTTTACCGTTGTACATAAAAAATTACATAGGGCTATAGTACCCCATTGGTGCCGTGACAGCGCATATATGTGATCTGTCATTTTAAAGTGCTTTTATGTTTTGTTGCTTCTTCGTTGTTCGTGAATGAATTCCTAGCAAAACAATGCAAGTGAGTCAATGACGAAGTGTAAAAAAAGAGTCTATCCTGCTCGTTCCTAATGTAAACATCAACTGACGTGAGCAGGATAGACACTTTGTTTACACTTCGTCATTGACTCACTTGCATTGTTTTGCTTCGTCATTGACCGAATGGCATTGTTTTGCTTGAAACGTAGGTTAAGCGGTATACGCACTTCGGAAGGAACCGGTCAAGAAAAAAATCAAATGGGCAGCAGCGGCAGCGCAAGCAAGTCAGAGATGGTGAAGAAAAGCCCCAAGAAATCGCTCTCTCTCCTTTGTTCTGCTGTTCGTAAAGCTGTTTCTTGACCCCTATCCTTCCGATCTGCATACTAGCCTTTAGTTAGTAGGTTAGTTCTAGTAAGAACTGAGTATAAATTTGTTTGTTTCCTCTCCATGAACGTCGGGTTCAATATAAAAGGTGTCTCAAACTTTAAAAGGACCCCGAAGGTTTGACAACAATCAGTGTCAAACTAGCGGAGTTTTATTGAAATTCGCAAAAGTATGTTTCCCATATTGTTTTGGTCACCGAGAACTGATGTTAATTTAATCTAATCGGTCTTTATCGGTGAAATCTGACGCAAATTTTAGAAGAAAGATAATGAAATTTTAGGTGGATAGGTCGACTAAGAGTCATAGAAGAAGATATAAAGGACGGAAAACTAAGTCAGCGAAGGGCCATTTGAGGAAGTATGTGTGTGTGATCAAGTCTTTTAGCCAAAAGAATACCAAGCTACCAGAGCAAGGCTCAAGACACATCCCAGAAATATCCGAACGCAATAAATGTCATCGGTAGAACCAAAGTAACGTGCCGGTTGTATGTATAGGCGGTGTGCGATCATTTCTTTTGGCCGTCCGGGAGTCATATGGATGACGCTGCAGGAATAAGTTGTCTCTGTAAATTTACTGTGTGTTTCGCTCAGTACTTGTACAGAGCCAAATTAGAAGGCTAAAAGACTTGATCACACACACATACTTCCTCAAATGGCCCTTCGCTGACTTAGTTTTCCGTCCTTTATATCTTCTTCTATGACTCTTAGTCGACCTATCCACCTAAAATTTCATTATCTTTCTTCTAAAATTTGCGTCAGATTTCACCGATAAAGACCGATTAGATTAAATTAACAAAAGTATGTTTGAAACCCAACTATTTCTTATAAACTGTTCAGGCAAACAATCCAAATTTGTCTACTTTCGACCTTTAAGGAGGTATTAGACTATGACAAACATTTTTTTGTAATTTTGACAGTTTGACTGCATTTGTCTGCAGAAACGTCAACATGTATACTTTTTGTTTTATTTGCCGAAAACAAGTTTGCGAATTTGGCAAACTGTCAAACACGAAAAAGTGTGAGTTTGTTTGTCATAGTCTAATACCTCCTTTAGGACCTACGACCTTGTGCCACAACACAATCTACAGGATAGGTATTGACACAATATGAATGTAATATTTTGAATGTTTCGGAAGATTTTGTACTATTTTTGTAATCAAGAGTTGCTGGAATGTTTAACTATGCTGAATCGCTATGAAACCAGGTTGTTATAATTAAAATTTATTTCATTTTTTTTTAAATCATAGGACATTAGAGAGTTTTAAAATGAATTAAGCGTAATTGCTCTTCGCCGTAAAATCATTAATTACTTCACACCACCGTCACACATTAGACGAATCGTTCAACCATAGCCCACAGAAAAAAATCCCAAAATAACTAGAGCCCAACAGTCGAAGGTGCCACAAATTACAGAACGCCCGAAATCGACCGAACCCGTTCGCCTTCTGTCGTCCGGAAACGGTTTCCGAAATGCGACGGGGGCCCTATAATTTGGTCGTTTTGGAATCCATACAGCGTCGACCAGAAAAAAAATCCGCCCTCCCTCCCCCGTTACGTTCTTGATTTGCTCTCATTAGTGTTAAATAATAAAATAAAACAAAGTAAACGAATGGGAGCGCTGCCACCGGTAAGGAATCCGGCGGTGGAACCGGAGCGCGCTAATTAAAATACAATTTTCTGGTAGTAGGTTACACCGGCACCGTTCAGCATAAATTATGTAATGCGTCATTAATTGTGTCCCGAGCTACTCCCTCCCTCCTATGATAAGGTACTCGTGGTAGAGGGGAAACAATCTTAGTAGGCCTTTGGTTACTTCGATTACGGACTTCAGTTTGAGGTGCCAACTCTAGAATTCACACCGGTGGTTCGAATCGGTAAGTACCAACCTAGTGTAAGATCTGTCAACTGTCAAATCTGTCAAACACTAACCATTAGATTTATCTAGAATTGGTTCAGGACTGCAAACAGGCCCTTTTAGAATGGCTACTTCGATAAGGGACTTCAAGTTGTGACACTTTCAGATTATCACCTCAATTACGGACTTCAAATTCTAGATACCAAACGTAGAATCGAACTAAAATTCGAAGTGAAATTCGCACCGGACTGCATTGGTAAGTACAAAACTAGCGTAAGATCTGTCAACTAACCCCCTGTCAACTGTCAAATCTGTCAATATACTAACACCAGCCTAAGGGATTGATTAGGGACCGTACCCAAAATTGGTCGCTTTGCTAGCCGTTCCGGAAATCAAAGCAACCTAATGAGAGCCACTTGAGGTCTTCCGACCAGAGGCCACCGCCTACTTGTGTGCCCCACGTGGACCACGTGATTCCGTGAGTTTTGGCAGTGATATCTGCGTGCGCGCGGTGCTAATTAACTTTTACCGACCGTGACAAATTTGCGTCCAAGCTGCGGCCTAGCCTACTGGTCGTGTCTTTTCTGTTTTTAGTCTCTCTCTCGGACATCGTCGTAGCAGGCCATGATTTGTCGTCGTCGTACGTCATAAAGCTCGGAATCTCACTAGCTTTTTGCGGATTTATGAGTGGAATCGTTAATGAACTAGACTTCCCCCTCCCTCTTCCTGACCTGCTCCCCGGAATCAACCCGGACTCAACGGGTGGGTTCGTGTCTCTAATTTCGGAGTACTACCGAGCGTGTGGGGGTGGACAGGGGATTAAAACGGAGTCAAATCGTGAAAATTTCCCTTCTGATTTATGACTGTGACCTGGCCCCGAGGAGGTCCGGGGATTGATGAGGGCTTTGTCCGTGCCTCCTCCGTGCTAATACACGCTGATTGACGAGCCAAAACAAATGACGAACGTGCTCGGCGGGAGATTTGCATTAATTTTTTCGGTAATTTTTTTAACTAGAGCAAAACTTAAGTCGGTGCCATTTGTGGAAACATGGAAATGTTTTCTTAAACGCAACTAAATTGCAACATTATCTGCTGTTTGGCTGCCTAATTTTGGAATAAACAGGCGCGGCCTGATCGTCAACGTCATCGGTGGTGGTGCGCGACCGGGTCACAATTTGGATGAAAATTAAATTGAGCCATTTCTCGCGCGGGGGTTTTCAGGTGGTGAGGAATACAGATTGCTTGCTTGTCGAGGCGGACTTTGCTTATCGTGAGCTAACAGGAAAGTCATGTTTTGTATATTTTTTTTGTCGGTCGTAAGAGCATTTTTGAAGATTAACAAGATTAAGCGACTCGAAATAACTTCATTTTTGTTGTACCGTTAGCTCAATTTTAACCGTTGAAAACCAACTCTTGAAACTCAGTTATTTAAAAGTCTTTTATTAAAAGTCATCTACTGATTACCCACATTGCAAAATTGAATCTAAATAGTCAAAGATAAAAACTATTTGGTAATTCTCCGCCAACGCACACAGCAGTTGCTGCGACCCCTCTTCGATTTGCTTGAAACTTTACCTTAAGCGGTAATTTTGGTCCTTGATCACGACTCCTAGGTTCATTTTTAGATATCACGTGACGGAGAGGCGGTGCAGTCATCCCACATATTCGGAACACCCACAAATTCGGTACACTTTTGTGATAATTTGTCAATAGCATGCCAAATGCAGCTTTTTTGTCGACCCTACTATTTTTAGGACCTTTATTTAGACATTTTCTTGCTATTTCACTAGTAAAAGTTGTACTTTTCGAACAAAAATCTTCACTTCAAGACTATTTTATCCTGAGTAGCAAAACACTGCCTCCAAATTGCCTGTTCCATGATTGTGGGATGTTATTGTGCCTCCCACAATTGTGGAACACCTGAATTTAACTGATATTTTCAAAAAAAAAGTTATCGGACCATGGATAAAGCATCACTAAGCTTGAGTTTCATTGGTTCCAGTGTGACAGTGGTGTCACGGTTCGCTCACTCGAATCGTGGTTCAAACGATAAGTCATGACGCTCAAGTGTGGTTCGCTCATGATTGCGAACCAAGCACGAGCGAACCACGATCCGAACGCCTGCCGTGGTTCGCATGAACCCTTGCTCTCTCATCGCGAATGAGAGTGAGAGGGACCATCAATGAGCGGTTCGCAAGAAGAGCTAAAAAACAGCACTCAGAGATAAACATTTCATAGTTTTGACAACGTAAGGCTACGGCAGACGGCTTAAGTGACTATGGAGGGCTACAGACTCCCAATGACTCCCTGGATTTATTATCGGTGGGTCCACCGCCTTAACAAGCAAGAGGTCTGCGGTTTATGACTGCAGATCATACCCGCATAGCTCCAGTGAGTATGGTAGACTTTTTTATATTATGTTGTTATGTCCTGGGACAACAGAGGACTCTCTGGTTCCTTGGGGAACAACCACAAACGTGTACACTTTTTTGGAAACCTCAACCCCCCCCCCCCCCTCCCCTCACCCTAAAGTGTCCACGTAGTTTATGGATGGTCCCTTGATAACTTTATCGTTAACAAATTTGAACAATTTTGTGGGAGTGAAGAATAAAAAAACAAATAAGTTTTTCTATCAGTGCCTACATTCTCCGTTGGCGAACCGTTCGCTGAACGCTCTCTTTACTCCGTTCAGAGCGGAGCGGCAAGCGAGCAGAGAAATGATGATCGAAATTTTGGTTCGCGAACCGTTCAAACCCGCTGCTCTGAGCGTTCGATAAGCGCTCACCCGATAGGTTCGTCGATTTAGTGGCTATGATACGCTCAAAAGCGAACCGTGACACCACTGGCAGTGTGTGAAGTCATTATTTTGTAAAAAATATGTACTCATGGAGAGATCCAAAGTTTGTTTACATCCGTAAAAAAAAGTGTTCCGAATTTGTGGATTTCAAGGGTCAAAGTTTTTCTTCAAAAACTTGATATAAAAGTTAAAATGTGTAGTTGTCCGATACAGCATTCGAAAGATCACAAGAAAAACGTTCAAATGAAGGTAAAAGCGGATCATTAAGTTCAATTATCGATTTGCTATGATTTTTTGAACATTGGCCGATCTGTAAACTGTTCCGAATATGAGGGATGACTGTACGACTCCTTCTATTTATGCAAAAAAGAGGTTTTTTAAAAAATTTGAAGCCTGCAATGGTGATGATATGGCCATCTGGTGTCAAAGGGACTTTACTGTACAATTCTCGGATTAGGGTACGTTATCCATTAGTGGACCCCTTTCCTATAGTGGACCCTCTGAAGGGTTTTTGATCAAAAAATCAATAAAATCACAATTTCAAGCGTGTTGTTGTCTACAAATCTTTTATTTGGCATGTTCAGCATCGTTTAAATCAATGTTGACTGATATTGAATTGTCCTTTTCACCAAAATAAGTGTTTTGAGTTCGACATCTGAAATCAGCAATGGCCACTAGCATTTTCACAACAAAACTGCATTTATATTTTATGATTGAATTAACAATCCAATCATTTTTTGACAGATTATTTAACTTCAGCAAGTCGAAATAATGTAAGTTTAAGGAACTTTACTAAAATAAAGCGAAGAACTGCTCATTTTCGAGCAAAAAATAGGGGGGTCCATTATAGGACAACGAAAATCCAAACTTTTCCAAAAGTGGACCCTCGTTAATTCAACCTTCAAAAATGAAGAAAACTGTGTATTTAAGCAAAAGTTTCTATTAAACCTACAATAAATGCTTGTGGTTATCAACCCAAACGCATATTTTTTTTTTCAATTATTAGTATAAATATAGCTGTTTCATGTTAAAGGTACCAAAAATGCTGAAGCCATAAAAAAATATAATTAATCAAAACTATAGTCAATTGTACTAAACTGAAGCATCATAATTGCAGTTTGAAATGATATTTTATAATAATAAATCAAGAACAAAACATTTTTTTTTTAAATAAACATGCGTGGTTTTATCAGCAACTGTAAACAAATCTATTGTTTAGTTTCGGTCAACCATTTATGTAATTAATATGAAAAAATGTGCATCAAAATTACTTTTTTTAATTATTTTTATGTTTACAGTGGTTTTTGAAACGTTTTCTCTGATCTTTTTCGGAAATAAATGTGTTTAAATGTCTGTTAGGTTTTTTTGTTGTTTAAAGTCAAATTTTTTAACAAAACATATTTGTTTATGATAAAAAGTGAGCAAAATCCATCTTTTATTCATTATATCTATCATTAGACCTAAACCATGCATCAAAACATCAAATATCGGTTAAATTTGGTATAAAAATAACAGTTTGCCTATAGTGGACCCGGGTCCACAATCGGATTATGGACCCGGGTCCACTATAGGAAAAGGGGGTCCATAACAGGCAAAAAAACTTTTTTTTCAAATGGCTATTTTTCTGCTCAAAAACAAATAAACTAATGAAACAAATAGTCAAAATTGTTCAAAAGACTTCAGTTTTCATTGTTTTGTACAAAGGGTTATGAAAAAGTGCTTAAAATATTGAAAATTTGTGAAAAAATGTGCTTCGGCTCTACTAGGGGGACCACTAATGGTTAAAATACCCTAGTTTTCAAAAAGCCGCAAGAGCCAATGGTAAACAAAACCATTTTTGCCTCGGTATTTGACCTACTTACGGAAGCCCAATTTTAAAAATGCTTAAGATTGATCATCTACAGGTGCCCCAAACTAAAAATAAGTGAAATTTTGTTGAAATTTGGAGGAATACGAGTATAAGTGTCAGAGGTCATGGTGGCTCTTACGGCTTTTTGAAAACTCACCCGAGAATTGGACGCCCGTTTTGTTGACGTACTCAGAATTCTGAAAAAAACGTATTTTTCATCGAAAAAACACACAAAACTGGCTTTAACCCTCTAACGCCCATGTTTACTCTAGAGCACCACTAATTTTTGTCTTCAAAATTAAATTTCTCTGCAACCATGCATTTTTTCAATCTGGTTTAAACTGCGTTGGTTTAAATAGAATGTTAGCTTATAACCATTAAAATTTCATCCAATTTGGTCTAATCAGTTTCGAGTAATGGTAAAAATCGTGAAAAAATCTCGATTTTGCTCTGAGCGGGAAGGGGATAAAACTACTGTTGTTTACAAATTTTGGGCACCGAATCTGTACTGTTACTTTGCAGAGTTATTTTTTAGAGTGTAAGAATGTTCTACAAAGTTGTTTTCGAAAAATCGCGATAACTCGTGATTGTTACAAGCAACCTCTTTATGTTTAATCTCAGCAGCCTCTAGTCGATTAAGGCACGAACTCGATCCAAATCGACTGGATGCTCGAGCCAAAATTATCAGTGGGTTTATTCTGATTTTGATTCTTAGTCGATTTGTAAGGTTTGTTTAAGAGTACTTAATTTTTTTGGATATTCCAAATCGATAGCTAAAACTTTGCCGAAGACATCAAATAGATCATGAACAATTCTTTTGGACTTCAGTAAATGATGAATTTTCTTTTTTTTTTTAGATTTTTTACCGAATTTTCAACTACTGAACAGTTTGGTAATCCGAAAATTACCGAATCCGGTAAAGAAGTCCATTATTGTTCATCGTACAACATCGTTGTCTGTGATACATCGTATTTTGTAACATTTTTCTTTTAAATGTAAAATTTATAAAGCACACACTCAGATTTTCTTTACCGAATTAGGTAAATTTTACCGAATTTTCAACTGCTGAACAGTTCAGCAAACTGAAAACTACCGAAATCGGTAAAAATTTACCGAAATTCGGTAATGAAGTTCATTATTGTTCATCGTCTTCATCGTACAGCCAATTTTCGGTAAAATTTTGTTCATTTTGACAGATGGTTTACCGATCTAAACATTACAGATTTTTCAACTACTGAAATCGGGAAAAAATCTTAGTGTGTGTTCAAACTACATTTTACTGAGATTGTTATATCAAAATAACTTTTACCGAGCGCTCAATAAAAAACAAGTTTTACCGAGATGGTTACCGAGTACTCGGCTGTTGAGATTTCTGTATAAAATTTACCGAGTACGGCAAACAAAATCTTAGTGTGTAGATAAGGCGAATGCAAGAAAAAATGGTCACACTCTAACAAAATTACCCCCTTTTTATTTCTAACATTGTTATCGAGAAATTAGAAGTGCAAGCTTTCTCTCAAGCTGTTGTGAAGTTTTGCCTTCCTCACTTTACTGAGGAAAGGCTATAAAATCGCTCGAAAAACGAAATTCTTAATTTGACACTCTTAGACCAACCTTCATGTATACATATCGACTCAGAATCAAATTCTGAGCAAATGCCTGTGTGTGTGGTGGGATGTTGATCAAAAAAAAATTGCACTGGATTATCTCGGCACTGGCTGAACCGATTAGGACCGTCTTGGTCTCAATCGATCCGTCCTGTGGTCCCATAAGTCGCTATTGAAAATTATAAAGTTTAATTAAGTGTTTCAAAAGTTATACTAAAAAAACGATTCTAGCAAAATGATAAATAGCTGGGAAAGTTCAACTCCATGTTACTGAGAGATGTGAGCCGGTAACATGGCCTGAATCTTTCGCATCTGTCATGTCATGTCATGCACGCACGTTCAAAATCACTCAGTTTTCGTCAAAACCGATTCTACCCAAAAATAAATAAAGGAGGCATCTGTCAAATTTGAGTGAAATTCACTCAAAACTAACAGATGCCCCCTTTACTCATTGCTGAGTAGGTTCGGTTTTGACGAAAACTGAGTGATTTTGGACGTGCGTGTAGATTAAAAGTTCATGGTGTTAAAATTCCTGTTCATTTTTTGAGAAGCTGCGAATGTATTACCGGCTTACATCTCTCTTTTAAATTCATTTATTGAGAATTTAAAAAGAGAGATGCGAGCCGGTAACATGGAGTGAAACATTCGCAGCTGCCATGGAAACCTTCACAGCAGCTTAACAGAAAGTTTAACTTCATCTACGGAGATTTATAAAGAAAAAACTTTTCTACTTTCAATTGATTTTTTATTTACACACTTTCCTTAGAACACAATCTTCCTCAAATATCGTAAAAAAAAGTAAAGCGCATTTCTTAACTTAGTGATTAACTTAAGCATTGTAAAGTTTAAATGTTTTAGAATGTGACCATCAAAAAGCTCCTCTACTGATAGTACAGCTCCAGATTCATTCCGTCGTGAATTTCGTCTAAAAATAAAGTTTGAAGTTATTTCGACAAAGAAAAAAACCCTTAAACAAACTCACAATCGGACAGCTTGATGTTATCCTTGAAGATGGTGTACCACTTTTTCAGCACGATCTTGTCGTACCGGGTTCCGGTTTGGGCCGCAATCAGCTTCTTCAGGTCTCCGATCGTGTCGTCCGGGTTGCACTTGACGCGTACCTGTTTAAAAGCAACGAGTTTTTATCTATGTTTCCCACTGGAATTCGAACAAAATCAGACTTACCTTCTTGCCCAGCCGATCGTTGCAGGTAATTTCCAACATTTTTGAGGAATTATTCAGCAAATAAAAGTTTCAAACGCGTTTTCGTGCTGACTTTGCTTGGTAAACGATTTTTCTGGAATCAAAACAAACCGATGTGACAGTGGCGAAACGTCAGTGGAAATCAACAGGGCCGCATTCCGGTTTGGTTTTCTTGCAGTTTTGCTGCCTGCCTGCACGCTTAGTTAAAATTGGACGAGTTCGTTTTTGTGCACTCTTTAGGATAATTAGAGATTTTAAGTTGTTTTAGGAGCGGCCGTGGCTGACTGGTTACGGTGTTCGCTTTGTAAGCGAATGGTCCTGGGTTCGATTCCCATCTGCTCCCAACGAGAAAGTATAGGAAATATAAATCTTGAAACTCTGAACATGAACGAAAAATCAAAGTCGCTCGAGTCGGGGTTCGATCCCCCGTCCTTTGGATTGGTAAGCAAAAATGCTAACCACTATGCCATCGCGACTTGGTGAGCTATGACTGGAATTAGGAATACTGTTACTACCGAGGGGGATGACACTCCCGCGATGAGCTCACGATTTAGCCTCGATGACCACGATTTACCTCGAATTCTCATTTGCCACGCGATTAGCGCGATTTGGCGCGATTCGCCGCGATTTGATTACGATGAGGTCGCGATGTAACAAAAATCTCACGATGAGAGATGTCAACTGCTCGAATGAGTTTGACAGCAACCAAATGACAGTCATTCTATTCGAGTAGTAGAAATTAAGTAAACAAATTTCAACGTGGTCGACGGGTGGATGGCCGATTTTCGGAATCCCTTCAAGTGGAAGTGAACGGAACCATCTTCAACCGGCAAACTGGGGCGTCCAGCAGTGGAGGATCCTGCGAAAGTAGTGGTGGTGACCGGATTCAACCGAAAATATTTCGACGGCACGACGGCGGTGAGTGGAATGCAAGCACGGATTTGGAGGTTACGGTAATAGCCAAACCACCTGTTTTCCAGAAGGGCGGCAAGTGGGGTCCGCAGGAGCAGCAGCTGGTGAAGTCATCGGCAGGACACCTCGATTTGCTGTTGAGTTTTGTTAAAATTAAACTTTGTTGTGATTTTTGAATAAGCCAACAATTTGTCCAGACCCACTCGAAGAAGATTTACTGGATGAAGTGGTCCTTGACCGGCACCGGCACCGTTTCTGAAATAAATCCTGACTTCCGCTTCGTCCGACTCGACGGTCCAAGCCATTTGGTGCACAGCAGGGGTACCGGCGGTATCTTCGAGGTGTGCTGGAACTCGCGCGGTAGCAGGATCTTGACAAATAGAAGACGTATCCTTGCGGCCAATGGTTGCGCCAGATCTCAGCGCTGCTAGCAACGGATTGACTGCGTAGTGGTGGTCCTCAAATTGAACAAGGTCGAACTGAAAACAGTCCTCACCTGCCGGCGTTCACGCGCTGTCTCATCTGCCAGTACGAGTTTGGAAGTTGCCCGGCTTGATGATTCTTGGGGTGTTCGCCGAATGTCCTCCGTCGTGACATTCGGTTCCCTGTATCGAACTTCCGAGTAGGCGGTCGCTCAGATCTCAAATCCGAGCGTGGTGTTCGTGAATCGAGTGGAAACACCTCAAACAACGCCACTAGTGACGTTACGTCACGTCGAACAAATCGATATTAGCGCCAGCGACCAACAATATGGTCCGTCCCGCCGACGGTCATCACGTCCGTGCCAACGAATGTCATCCAGACTACAAACAACCTGATCAATAAGCTGGGTGCACGACCGTGGCAGGCCGGTGAAATCACCGGCAGCTACGAGTAGCAGTGTTTCCGGTAGACGTAGCAGTGGAAGTTAGAAAGTAGTGCCGAAAGTATTGGTAATGAACTGCCTAATAGTAAGGACTCATACGTGCTGTGTTTCCACTTCAAAGCCGTAACTAACATTCTGGCTCTCTTGTTTGCACACTTTTCAGACGCTAAACTGGCCGACCTGGCGCGAATCTTCTGTGAGGCCATGCACGGCCTCCAGTCGGACCTACTACCCACGTCCGAGTTTGGCCAGGTGCGGCAGCGTGTTCAACGTCATTCAGCTCCAAACTGACAACTATGTAAGTTTTTCGTTGTGATCAGCCCTACCCAGACTTCCATGACAATTGACTCACAATCTAGAAAGTAGTTAAGAAACTGTTTAAACTTCTTCAAAAGTAAATAAAGCAGTTCAACAAGAATTTGTCCCTAAGAAATGCTATATTATGAAAAAAAAAACATAGTTTTGTAAAATATTTCCTCACAATTCTTCAAATTAGTCCTGAGTACTTTTTTTGTCCATAGCATCACCATCAGTACATGAAGGACGGTTCGGGCGTGCATCTGCATATGACCAACATTGGCAACTCGGAGAACGAAACCATGTCGGAGTCACTCAAGAGGGATAGTTCGGTGGTGTCGGCGGTCAGCTAGACGGAACTGGAAAGCTGGAAATTTCCAGCAGTACGCCGAAGCAAACCGCGGATCGTTCGCCGTTGACCAACTCGACGATCTGGACAACAATTTCCTGAAGCTCACGCAGCGCGTCAACACCGTCTACACGGAGGCCGCCTTCCAGAGCTTCTCCTGCAACCTTCTCCACTACCTCCTCTTGTACGTGCTAGTCAGCTTCTTTCTGATGGCCATCTACAACGTCAAAAAACAGCTACTTCAAGATCTCCGCGTTGCGCTGGTCCGCCCTCCACCTTCGTGAAACTACTCGCGCTTTCAACCAGCACCACCCGGACGCGCTTGCCTGGGTCGCAAACGGCCTGCTGTTGATTCTCACGGTACACGCGTCGCACCACACATTTGTGTTCCCGGCTATCAACTCAACCCCGGTGAACGCGTTCAGGCAGGACAGGATCCTATCATGTTGTCCGAGCCATCGACACTCAACTCGTACACCACATTCCTCTTTGTACGGACTCTCCAGCGCATCGTCACGATTTTCCGGACCGCCCGACGACTGGTTATCGTTTTGGTCCACGATCTTTCATCGATGGTCAGATTGTCCTTGACGTCCGCGTTCAATATGCCATCGTCGTCCTCCTCCGGTTAGGTAGCGCCTTTGTCGTCACCTGCTGCGGTGGCAAACGGCTCCTCAGTGGTTTTGGGGTGGCGGGGCCCGCCGGAAGTGGATGTAGTCCGGTTCAAGGCTGGCTTCTCGTCGGATCGGGGGTTGCGGCTTTTTCCGAGTTGATCGGGAGTTACAAATGCAGTTTGCTCGTGCCGCGCCGAAACGTGATAGCAATCCTGGCAGGTTAGGGTGAACACCGGTCGGCGATTTGCGTGCAGTAGAACATGTTCTTTTTCCTTAATCGTGTCTTCGACCGTGTTCGGATCGACGCGGATTCCGTACCCGAGCGAGAGGAGGATGACCTGGTAACATATCAAATCCTAGCTGTGACACTTTCCAGCTGTTGCTGCAGCATCTCGTGCGTATCATGGTCTATTTCGGCAAATTGGTTCTTGGTTGTTCTTGAGATGCGAAACGAGTTTCGACGGTGAGAAAAATCCATCGCCGGATTGCAGCTCGGACAGAGATTCGGCCAGAGCTTGCATGAACGATCCACACGGGTTCAACTCACCGCTGATTGGACTCAATTTTGTCTCCGTTCTATCCTTTAGCTTAAGCGGCCCTCCAGGAAGCTGGAACTTTTTACCCTGAACGGAAGATTTTCTCAAGACATCCAGCAGACAAGCTGATCGTCTCAACTCCCATTCGGTTATGCCTCCAATGTTCAACCGAATATCACGATAATTTGGCGCCACGATCGTTGTCACGCTGTTCGGCTTGGGTTGCGGCCCTTTAACCATCGTACTATTCGTAACGCTGGAAGCGGCCTTCCAAGAGCCATCTCTGTCTTCGCCATCGCTCTCCTGCTGCTATACGCCCTGCAAAAATAAAAGGAAACAATTAAACAATTCATAAATCCGGAACATGCTGGCTCCAGATCATCGCAAACGACCTACATCTTCTAAATCCTTCCGGATCCGGTAAGAGACTTATTTGGCTGGGAAAATAATCGGCAAAGCCACAGCCACACAGAAAACTGAAAGAATCTAGAAGTTCCGCTTTATTCGCATAATTCATACCAATTCCTGTATAACCAAAAACTGGTAATTTTAATTTAACTGGAAAAAAATGTATTCAATGTGTGAAAATAAGCAAAGTGTCCTTTTTTTTTGTTTGAGTGTTTGACTTTCAAATGTCAAAACGTCAAAAACCATGTGCTTTTTTTCGTCTGCTGTATCAGAAGTGCACGGATTTCTTTAAACCGGTGCCGTAAAAATTTGTGCCGTGTAAATTTATGTTACGGGTTGCAACGAGTGGCCATTTCAGTCGCCGGTTCTAATAACGATTTCATGATCATTTTTGGGTTCCTAACGCTATATTGCCACAAGAGTCAGATTTCATGAGTTCTATCACAGCAAAACAAAAATGGACGACAAAAAGGTTAGTTTTATTCATTTTCTATTTATTAGTTAATACAATAAACTACATTTCAGATATTTTGGCAAAAAATGGCTTCGGTTTTAAAGTGCACGATTCCTGAACACATCAAAAATGTGGTCGAGAGAACGGGGTTCGTCAACCCGGCTCTGGAGGATCTCAACAGCGATGGGCTAAATCTGATCGAGATAAACATCCGTACGCTTCCGGAAGCAACCAGGTTTCCAACGGACCCGCAATTACAAAAGTATCTGGATTGTTATACTCAGGACATAAGGGATTTCCGATTGATGGCCGGCGAGCGCGCTTTGCTCCTTAAAATGGCGCAAGCAGTCAAGCGTAAGGGCTGGTCCTATTTTACGCAAAGGCCGTCGGAAAAGCGAGTCGCCTGTTCCGATCAGCTCAGTAGAACCAAAGACGAAGAATCTTTGCGGCTTCGGATTTTGGACTACTACATGCAAAGGTAAGAATAGAAAAATTATCCCACCATTTTGTCATTCGATGACAAATCGTTAATATCCGACAAATTTAAAACCTCTCAGGAATGTTTCGACAGGTAGAACAATTTTATTGTTAGCAATTGATTGCATGCAATTTCGGACTATCCCCTTACATATCAAATTCCCTTTAATTAGTCTACTTTGGTATTAAGTTACGATGTGATTTGTCTGGTTACGCTGAAATCTAATGACCCCGACGGAAGCCGAGCTGCTCGTCCAGCAGGATGTTGTTTACCTCGACGTGGGCAAGGAGGCGGCGGTAGATCAGCTTCTCAAACAGCTTGCCTAGGGAAGACACCAAGCTGATGGGCCGATAGCTGGTCGGGGTAGACGGATACTTGCCGGGCTTGAGTATTGGGACTACTTTAGCCCGCTTCCAGGCAGTCGGGAAGTATCCCAGCTCCAGGCAGCGATTGAAGATGGTCACAAGAATGGTTCACGCTTTTCCCCCAGGTACGATGTTGAAGATCCCATTGAACCCCGGTGCCTTCATATTCTTCAGTTCCTTCAGCCAGCCGGAGAGTTCCTCGAGCGTGATCTTTTGGTCGTCCGGCAGCACGGCGTGTGGGCAAGTTGATGGATGCTCTCAAGCACGGGACCCTCCATTGGGCTTACGATGTCTCGTCCCAGGTTATGCGAGGTCAGGAAGTGACCCGCGATAAGGTTGGCTTTTTCAGCGGGCGTGATGGCAAGGTCATCGGGATTGGTTTGGGTATTGTTTTCAAGATCTTAGTTAGGCGCCAGAACGGCTTAGAGTAGGGTGGGATTAAAAAGGTGTTTTAAAAACTGCATGATGAATCGTGGGAAGTGATGCGTCAGCTTAAGTAGATCGTTCTTGTAGTCGGCCAGCGATCCGTCAACGATCCGACATTGGTTGGGACAGTAAACAGCCACTACTGCGACAGGGCCCGTCAAGGAGTCGACCTCAACTCCGACCGCCTCAATGAACTTCGTCTGTAGACTGGGTAGGACTCGGAATTGTACCAAGTACCCAGACTTTATCCCCCGGCTTAAGGTGCATTTCCGAAACGGCATCGACTTCAATGTTGTTTGATCGAAGAAAGTCCCTTAGTTCCAATGTTTTCCTGCCAATAGAGCAGGAGTTCCTGTTGAGGATACGCATAAGTATGCCTTGACTTCATATTGACTTTATGTAATTTGTTGAACAAATCATTCTTGTTCTGTTCCCCTGCAAGACGTGTTCTGCCAATAGGTTATGGGCCCAGTAATCAAGGCGATAACGGAATCGGAATCGGAAGTTTGAAGAAAATTTTCTCGAGAAGAATGGAAGCGAAGCTTGGAGTTGAGAAGCTGAACAACGAAAACTACGCGCAATGGGCGTTTGAAACGGAAATGCTGTTAATTCGCGAGACGCTGTGGAAGTACGTCGAGTACGCGCAGGCCCCGGCCCCGGAAGAGTGGACGGATGGAGTCCAGAGAGTACGCGCAACGATTTCGCTGCTGGTCGAGAGGCGCCAGCATCCGCTAATCCGAAAGCTCAAAACGGCGAAAGAGGTATGGCTCAAGCTGAAAAACGGGCACCAGAAGACATCGATGTGCTCCCGTGTGTCCTTGATCTGCCAGATCTGCGACCGGAAGTTGCCAGAAGGTGGAGACGTTGCAACACACATTTACGATCTTGAGGAACTGTTTGCGAAGCTACGGAGTGCTGGAAAGGACCTGGGTGAGGATGTACAGGTTGCGATGCTCTTGCGAAGCTTGCCGATGAGCTAAGATCAAGTCCGGACTGCTTTGCTGATCATGAAGGACGAGGATCTTAAGCTGGATTACGTGAAAGGGAAAACAACGGAGAGCAAACGGTGATCAAGCTGACGGACGTGTTGTACATCCAGGGACTCGAGATGAACCTCATTTCGGTGGCTAAGCTGATAGTGAAGGGAGCGGATATCCGGTTCGGCAAACATGGCTGCCGGATAATGTCACGAGGAGAGACAGCAGCGGTGGCAGTTTTGCGCGACGGACTGTACCGGCTCAAGCAACGTCGGTGGCGCTCCGGACAACAGAAAAAGATCGGTACGCAGTTTGTGGGAGTCCTGATCGAAAGCAAACGTCGGAGCAAGAAGACGAAGAAAAGGGAAGTATTTGAGTATACATTAAGCGGTGCTACACATTTGAGTCAAGATCAACGGAAAATGGAGGATCCCGTCCAGTTTCAAGAGGATGTGGTACAACCTGTTTACTTTTTTCGAGCATCATCCAAACGGCGTGTGAGTGGTCGAACCAAACGAAAGGGACCAGTGGAGCGAAGTGGAACCGTGCCAAAATCACGTCGATTGGCTGATCCAGATGAACAGGAGAGTAAACTGTCCAGGATTCAGGAGGAGATAGAGATCCTGACCATTGGAACTCGCAAAAACGAAGCCTGAAGCCGTTAGGGATACTCATGCGAGGAGGAGTGTTGAGGATACGCATAAGTATGCCTTGACTTGATATTGACTTTATGTAATTTGTTAAATAAATCATTCTTGTTCTGTTCGTTGCCACTGCAAGACGTGTTCTGCCAATAGTTCCAGATTAGGATGCGGGTTGGGGTGTAATAGGGTGTAATTATCCATAAACGATTTGATAGGTGAACTCGAGGACCGCCATACTCTGTTCCTCGACTGTTTGGCATTGCATCTGCTTGGTTCCCGCCGGGCGGGTTGAGCTTGTCCTCCAGATTCGGATCTGGCTTAGGCCGCAGGCCCGGAAGCGGAATTGGTTTCAGAACTCTGTTGCGGTTGCGGACCATGGCCGTAATTCAGGCACTTCCAGCATTGCGTAACATCCTGATGGACCGGGCAATACTGCTCCGACTCGACCACCACGTTGGCGACGGCCTTGATTTGGTTGAGGTCCTTCAGCGTCGAGCTTCCCTTCTACAGATGGAGGAGGTAGAGTTGGTCGTGGTGTTTGTCTCCTTTCGGCGGATCTTATGGACCGTAGAAGCCCCTCAGGACCACTTTGAACGCAGCTTTCTTCTGGCGGAGGTACCGCGTTGAAGTGGGGCTTCGACGGCACGACGATTCTGGAAATCTTCGATTAGTTCAGCGTTGAGTTTATAGTTCCGTTGCTGATAGAGTAAATAAGTTAGCCAGCGTGGGACTCTTAACAGCCCTAGTACGACATTTATCTGGCGAGACAAGGGGTTGGTGATGACTACACGCACCCGCCGTAAAACCCAAGTGCAGAGAGCTTCAGACCCGATCCAATTGCCGACCCAATTTTTGGGAATCCAGGGATTGGAAACTCGGGACGTGGACGTAAGTCTCTCAACTTTGATGGGATCACCCACATTCTTTCCAACAAATTGCAAGTTCGCGGTCAGAAGGTGTGCTGGTAAGGGAAGGACCACCGAGCACCATTGGAGCGGCGGCGATACAAACGAGCTGGGGGTTTTATTAGGTTTTACGCCGTGACGTCATTTGACAGCTCGTGTGCACTGTTTACATGGTCTTCGACGACGTTCGACGAATTTCCCCGAAAAAAATCGTCGACCCCATCAAACTCTGCTAAGTCCATGTAAACAGTGCACTCCTTTCTAACCTCCAAATCGAGTCGGCGTAAAACCTAAAAGCGCTGGACGAAATGTCGAAGCACGTGATTGGGAGGCGACCAGTCAACGACAGAATATGCCAGTTAGGAACCAAGGGTCGATTTTTCAACCTGAGCATCATCAACGTGCAAAGTTCGGGAATGGGAAATGGGTACGTGGACCGGAGGAATGTCAGGCGATTTGGGACGAGAAGACAACGAAACGCGTCAGTTCTACAAGAACTTAGTCAATCCCGGAACGGCTTCATGCCGCGAGCCGAAATGTGCCGGGATAAAGACGGGGGAATCTTGATGGACGAGCGCGAGGTGATCGAAAGGTGGAAGCAGCCCACTGGCGGAGTACCAGGGCAACGGGGAAAACGACGTCAGCGGGATGTTGGACGACGGGGACATGGGAAGTGGGTTGGATATGTAGTCAGAATGTCGGACAAGCGGATGGCTAAAACGATACTCAGCGTCAGCAGCGAATCTGGACGGGAAAGCTTCGTGAAAAGCCCAAGATCGAGCAACCTAGAAATCTTCTTGGATCAAAACCTGTTCCTGATAAAAAAAATCTATAATATAAAAAAAAAATTGTTATTTGTTGCTATTCTTAATAGGAAAGGGGATTTCAGAGAAATTGTGTTTTTTTATGACTTTGCAGAAATGATGGAACAGAAAAACATGCCGACGTGCTCGAAAGGCTACCCAACTTGATCATTCGATTTGATTCAGAGTCTAACCATCGATTTTTCGCTACGTGTGTGATGTGTCAGGAGGCAATTACATGCAACATCGAGAAAAGTGGGTCGTGGAAAATATCAAACTACACCGCGCACATGCGCAAACATCATCTCAACAATACTCCACATCTGTCGAAAAATCGACCGGAAGAAGGCCGATATCAGGAGAACGGCGCAGATCAGACTCAACCGGAACAAGAACGAGCACAGAAGAATGACAGACACGAAACGCTGATTTCGAACATCGGAATGGATTACCGGGACGGAGAAATCTCAATCAGAAGCAGTGCAAAAAAGCGACAGCGAAGGACACTGACTGCTGACCCGCTTAATTCTTCAGATGTCGATAAGGAAGATCCACGGCGACTAGAACAAGGCCGATCTCAGGACAACGAGGTACACGAAACGCTGAACTACAAAATACGACAAGAGCAAGGCCGAGAACAGGAGAATGATGGACACGAAACGCTGACTTTAAGCATTGAAATGGATGACCGCGACGGAGGACAATCAATCAACAGCAGCACAAAAAAGCGACAGCGAAGGACGCTGAATCCTGACCCGCTAAATTCTTCAGATGTCGATAAGGAAGATCCACGGCGACTAGAACAAGGCCGATCTCAGGACAACGAGGTACACGAAACGCTGAACTACAAAATATTTGAACAGGACGCAGAACATTCTGATACTAACAGCACTAGCACTGATGGTATCATTTGCGACGAATCGTCTCTCCTTGAAGATTTAAACTGACGCCGTGTCAACAAGCGGCCAATGTTGACACCGAAACCAGTGGCCAACCATCATCTACCACGCGGCTCATTGACATGTTGCAAAATGTACACAATAGATCTCGGAATACAAAAACGGCTAACGGGATGCGTTACACGCCCGCCCAGGATCAAATCTTTTTATACCAGTTTATACAAGGAGGAAAGGAATATTTGAAGTGGCAGCGAGGAAACACAACGGCACCATGCTTGCGAACCATGCAAAGAAAACTTGCAGCTAGAGCTAAATCCATCACGGAGGGAGAATTCCGCTTGCATGAGCTGATCGACTTTCTGCAGAAAAACAATCTTCCAATGGACATTGTTCTGAGTGAAGATGCGACCAAAATAAACGGTCGCGTGGAGTATGATTATACCACTAAACAAGTTCGCGGTCTTGTCGGCCCAATGAACAAAGAAGGGATGCCCCAATGCCACATTTTCAAGGCAACGGACCCCGCAAGTATCTTGCGGTATCTTAACACATACCCTGTCGGACGAAATGTGTACGTCGTGATGGCCCAACCTCATCAAATTGGCGCTCCTCCGTTCTGTGTACAATATTTTTGCACAGACAACCGCTTTACCACTGAGCAGGTTTCCAAAAGATGGAAACATTTTAGAGAAAGGTGTGATGAATCCGGTGTGCGAATTATAAGCATATCAAGTGATGGTGATCCAAGGCCGATCGGAGCTATGATAGAAGAGATGGGAATGCCGAATCATAGTTTGAACGAGTACGGAGATGATTTTATTGCATCCACTGCACCCAAGTCCTGCCCTCTGCAAGATCCGACGCACAAAATCAACAAACTACGCACGCGAATGATGAAAAAGGAAGTTGAACTGCTGTTGGGTTAGTTTTAGTTAAGTTTCGACTCAAACATGTAATTATAAATATTTCATTTATGTTACAGGTGATAAAAGAATATCTCGTGTCCATTTGGAGTGCATGATAGACCAAGAATCCATAATAGTTCACGGATTGACGCATGCTGATTTAAACGACTCAGACAAAATGAAGTTTGCACCTGTTGAAAAAATTACGAAGACGCGAGTAACCGAATGTTTGATTAAAACTGTCCCAGAATCTGAAGGTACGGTGTTGTATTTAACGATGATGCGTTACATGATGGAAGTGTTTATTAAACATCCCTCTCGGCAAATTTCGACACCAAAAGATGCAATCTCGAAACTATGGTATGATTATACAGTTTTTTATATATACACTCAAACCCCGATGGTTTGACACCAACTTTTGTCAAACGAACGGGGTCACTTTTTAGTTTGACACCCCTTTAACACGGAGTTTACACACACTACCAAACGTTTGTTTTGATAGTGTGCGTGAGCGGAGTTTACACACACTACCAAACGTTTGTTTTGATAGTGTGCGTGAGCGCCGTGTAAAAATTGACAGTTCGTCACTTTTTAGTTTGACTTTGACCAACCAACGGGGTACAAACTAAAAAAGTGTCAAACGAAAAAGTGACCAACCACCGGGGGTTGAGTGTATATATAAAAAAAAAACCTATCAACATATTTCATCTTTTAGGTATGTTTTATTCATTGTCCGAGCGTGGAGAAACCATTGCATTGCGAAGTATAATACGATCAAACATTGTATAACAACAAATGCTTACTGGTGTATAGAAATTAACGCGCACAGTTTAGTTAATTACATAGCAATGTGTCGGGAGCAAAATTTAAAATACCAACCAGAACTTCTGCAAAGCCAAACCTGTGAAGCATTCTTTCGATCCGCTAGATCGTTTACGTCGACTGAATCCACTGTAATTAACTTCACGATGATGGGATTCGAATCTAAACTAAACCGCATACAAGCCAAGACTGAAATATCGCACGATTCCTCGAACGGGTTTGTTTTCCCCAGAACGCAAGAGACTGAACGAACCATCACCGAGCACATCTTCCCAAGTACGGAAAACGTAAAGCATTTAATTATGGAATCTAAAGAACGAGCTACCAACACACTTCTTAGTTTTGGCTTAACACGAGAAGAGCTCAATTTTGATGAATCTATTGTTTTACGCCAAGGGTCAAATCAGCAAACGACAAAACATGCTGGTAACTTTGAATTCATTAATGTGGACAGTATAACCAGCGAGGACGAGAACGATTATGAGGACAATCTTTTCGACGACGACGAAAGCCATGTCATTGTAGACGACGAAGACCATCTCATAGACGACAACGAGGAGCATTTAAGTCAGACAGTTGCAAAACACGACGTCGTTTACGATGCAGAGACTTTATTTTCAAACTTGTCGGAATTCGTTAACCTTGAGGAGTCGCGAAAGGCGAACAAAAATCATTCTTTTAAAATCAAAAACCAAAACGGAAAAATTATTTCAATAAACATAAGCACATTTCTGTGGATCTGCAAGCCAAACATTGAACGGTGTAATACCGACCGGACTAAGCGTTTCCATGAAAAATCTAATAAAGCTGTATTGCCGCTAAACACGACCGACGAGTCAAAATCAGCGATTCGAAGAGGTGAATGGGTAGTAATGCGGTATTACAGCAAGTTTGTTATCGTTCACGTACATGGATTTAAATACTTATCGGGTAGCAGAACCACATTTACTCTGGATGAGTGTCCTATCGTCGCACCCACGAGCAGTACTTCGAAAGGCGTAGGAGTTTTGGGCCTGTTTTTTTCGGTTGGAGACACACTGGCGCTAAAATTAGAACCAATGGTATTAAACGGAAACATAAACATCGCAAACTACGTAACGCATCTACAACCTCCAGTACACAATGGATCTAGCTGGATGCTCTTATCCCGTCAACTGGACTACCTTAAATCCTTTGTAGAACAGCAACCTTGATTAGTAAGGTACTAATCTATAAATTGGTTAACTTAAGCTGATATAATATTGATAGATTTTTTCTTTTCCAGAAGAGCTGAATGATTTTAACCGCCCCCAACACGAACCATAAACAAACAAAATGATTGAAACCCGATTATCGAAACCGAAGGCAACTCAACAACAACACAAATCTCGAGCTAATCCACGCGCTCATGTGGTGCACCGATGTCCCGGTTGCCCACAGGTAAAGAATCCATCACTGTAAGAATCTGGCTTAATCTAATAACGATTTTTCAAAATCCTCAGGGAATGGCGGCCAATCTCAGCTGTCAGGACTTTGACGCACACGCCAACCTAATTGGAATGAACTTAATCTGCAAGACGAGATGGGCCGGGCACCAGCACCAAGCTGACGTCCGTAACGATCGACGACGACCTGGCCGACGAAGAGCTTCGTGTTTTCGCGCTAGCAGTCACAACTACGAGTTGGTCCAGGACCAGCTGACGTCCGTAACGATCGACGACGACCTGGCCGACGAAGAGCTCCGTGTTTTCGCGCTAGCAGTCACAACTACGAGTTGGTCCAGGACCAGCTGACGTCCGTAACGAGCGACGACGACCTGGCCGACGACGTGCTTTACGTTTCTCCGCTGGGCAGTGACAACTAAAAGTGGGTCGAGCTAATCCACGCGCTCATGTGGTGCACCGATGTCCCGGTTGCCCACAGGTAAAGAATCCATCACTGTAAGAATCTGGCTTAATCTAATAACGATTTTTCAAAATCCTCAGGGAATGGCGGCCAATCTCAGCTGTCAGGACTTTGACGCACACGCCAACCTAATTGGAATGAACTTAATCTGCAAGACGAGATGGGCCGGGCACCAGCACCAAGCTGACGTCCGTAACGATCGACGACGACCTGGCCGACGAAGAGCTTCGTGTTTTCGCGCTAGCAGTCACAACTACGAGTGGGTCCAGGACCAGCTGACGTCCGTAACGATCGACGACGACCTGGCCGACGAAGAGCTCCGTGTTTTCGCGCTAGCAGTCACAACTACGAGTTGGTCCAGGACCAGCTGACGTCCGTAACGATCGACGACGACCTGGCCGACGAAGAGCTCCGTGTTTTCGCGCTAGCAGTCACAACTACGAGTTGGTCCAGGACCAGCTGACGTCCGTAACGAGCGACGACGACCTGGCCGACGACGTGCTTTACGTTTCTCCGCTGGGCAGTGACAACTAAAAGTGGGTCGAGCTAATCCACGCGCTCATGTGGTGCACCGATGTCCCGGTTGCCCACAGGTAAAGAATCCATCACTGTAAGAATCTGGCTTAATCTAATAACGATTTTTCAAAATCCTCAGGGAATGGCGGCCAATCTCAGCTGTCAGGACTTTGACGCACACGCCAACCTAATTGGCATGAACTCGCAAGACGCGATGAACTGGCAGTGCTGGCCAATTCAGCGGAAGTTGTGTGGGTGAGACGTGGGCTACGATGCTGAACGAAAATGTTATTGGAGACGAGGAGATTCCCGAGCACGAGACGAAGCCGCCGATTGAAAACGCCGCAACCGGTCCGGATTGCGCGCAACCCGAAGAACTCAAACGGAATTTACTACTAGCAATTCGCTTAACACTACACTATAAGAAAATTCTGCTTCTCTAATGTAATTCTTAAGAATATAAAGTGAATCTGATTTAATACGTTACCAAATAAAGTTCGTTACATTTTTAGTGTCACGGTACGGTCGGCTCGGAAGATATTTCGGACGACTGGCATCACAGACTAAAACTTATGCGCTGCGCTTTCCTGAGCTCGTGAGGATCATTTGCAACTGGATCGGGACTAGGAATGTAGCGGCGTTGTTTAATCAGTTGGAAGTGAACGAGGCGTAGCAGAAAAAAAATACATTCTTATTGAACACGCGTGCTTGTTCTTTCCAAATATAAAAAAAATCACACAATTTCTATGGGAAATAAATGTAACTTATAATCTCAACATAATCACTTTATTTTGTCCATGCGCACTTTTATTTATGCTGATTTTGCACACCAGCACTATACATTTATTTCACCGAAGCGCCTTCTTCCGGCAGATTATCCTCGTCCTGGAAGTGTACCTTATCTACAGTAGTGGTGTAAATCCATCAGCGCGGGTAGGATGTGAAAGGCGAAAAATACTTTTGGGAAGCCGAAGGAAGTCGCTCATCCTAGCTGTAGCAGTGATTCATTCCGCAGACTGCGGGCCGTTTAATCCTAATCCTACTTCTTCATATTCGCCGACTGTTCTCGCTACTTTGCGGTGGTTGATCACTCGAGTTGCTTTGATTGTTGCAGGAGTATCAAAAATGTTCATAATAGCTGCAGCGAGACTCTGCACCTGAAGCTTGTTTTGCGAGATCTGATGGTTCGGGTCAACTGTCATCAGCTGACTAGCCGCGGTCACTGCCAGCCGAAAAACACAAAGCTCGTCGTAAGCCAGGTGACGGCGTTCATTGGCGAAATTGAACCGGATGTTGCTGGACAAGAGGAAATCTCCGGCGCGCTCCTTATGCAAGCAGACCGTGGCCATAAAAAAAAATCAGAAGTTTTTCGTAGTATCCGGAAACATCAGCCAGCAGAAACGCTGAAAACTTCTACAGGAGCAAGAGATCCTGTCGTACGTGCTTGTTGGCTTCTTCCTGCTGGCCATATAACCACTTTAAGATTTCCACTTCTCGTTGGTCCGCCCTTTCGGTTTCGCGAGGAACAGGGCAACTGCCCCAGAAGGGCCCCATGCCCTCAGAAGGCGGAAAGCGCAAAGCGGGATCGGGTGCAGTGCCGGTTATATCACTAGTGCTGTACGTGGATTGTGCAAGGTAATGTACTACTGGCAAAGTACGGACCGACGGCCGCGGCGGCATGCTGACGTGTAAAGGCATTAACCAGCAACTTAGACGTGCTTGCCTGGGTCGTGTGCAGACTGCTTCTGATCCAGATCCGCCGTCCTCGCCAACGATCCTCTGCTGAAGAAACAATTAAACAATTAATATATACCGAAACACGCTCCAGAACATCGCAGGCAAAACAGGTCCGGATTATTACCTTAACTGGCCGGCTGGAGGCTCTCACGATCCAGTTTCCGCCCCGAAACACCGAAAAATTTCGGTTTATTTACCTTTTTGGACTGCTCGAAACAATGAAAATAAACATTTCAACAGTGTGGCCAGATTCATGGAAAACTGCTAGAACGAATTTTGTATGGCAACTCTGACTGCATGAATGTAAATTTTCATTCGAGCACGATCTGAACACGATGAGCACGATGAGCGCGATCTGGCGCGATTTGGCGCGATGAGCGAAAAACGACCGCGATGTAGGTACGATGAGCAAAGATGGAAGAATTTAACGCGATTTGGTGCGATTTCAACGAAATCGCGGAGTGTCATCCCCCTCGATCCATTCACAATAATTTGCTTAAAATTGGGTACTAAAGCCCTTTGTCAATTTTTATGTACAACGGTAAAAAAACACGATTAAAAACCATTTCTGATCACTTTTTTTTCATTTTTATGCAAAAAAAAATTATGACAAGACAACATTTTTTCGATGGATCAACTATGGTTCCCTTGGAACGAGCTGTCAAGTAGGAGTTTTTCTGTCAAGAAGGACCGCGAGGTTAATTTTTCAAAATTGATTCAAAAATCTATTTTAAACTCTTTGTGGTCGTACAAAGGGTCATTGTACTCAGAAAAATAAGCTTTATCGCTGCAAACAATAATATCAGCAATCTAAGCTTCATTTTAGGACCCAATTGTTTCAGTTACACTTTTTTAGTTTAGTTGGAAAACCTCACAAGAATTTGAATAAAACTAAAAATTGTTCCATTCTCGCAAAATTTAGCAAAAAGCAAGCATTTTAAGCTGAATTAGGTCCCAAAAAATTAAGCTTAAGTTTGTGATATTATTGTTTACAATGCACAGTGTTCGGAATTGCAAAATCAAGTGGAATAAATTGTTAACTTCTTTATCTGACGTCCTAGCCAAGAGGGAGTTGCTGTACTTGATAAGGGCTATCTTTTGAAGTTATTGACATACAGGGTGACGACCTTCTACGGTATCAACCAAAATCTAACTTTGTTAGGTGATGTTTTTGAGCTTCGGCGTCTTTGGCAAAGTTGTAGAGGAGCATTTTGTTTTCAAAAATTGTCAAAAAAGCACTTTTTTGGTGATAACTCAAAAGGTTAGCTTTTTAGCGGCCTACTATGTTCTGAAGAGTTGTTTATAACATAAAATCACACACTTTTGCTAAAGACAGCAAAATGTTTTGAGCCTTTATTGAGGAGTTATAACTATTTTAAAATGAATCAAATTGAAAACAAGGTGATAATCGGTAAAATAAAGGGTAAATTGGGTCCTAAAATGAAGCTTAGATTGCTGATTTTATTGTTTACAGCGATAAAGCCACGGATAAAGCTTATTTTTCTGAGTACAATGACTCTTTTTATGACCACAAAGAGTTTAAAATGGATTTTTAAATCAATTTTGAAAAATTAACCTCGCGGTCCTTCTTGACAGAAAAGCTCCTACTTGACAGCTCGTTCCAAGAGGACCATAGTTGATCCATCGAAAAAATGTTGTCTTGTCAAAAAAAAAATTTTGCAATAGAATGAAAAAAAGTGATCAGAAATGGTTTTTAATCGTGTTTTTTACCGTTGTACACTCAAACCCCGTTGGTTTGACACCAACTGTTGTCAAACGAACGGGGTCACTTTTTAGTTTGACACCCTTCTTACACGGAGTTCACACACACTACTAAACGTTTGTTTTGATAGTGTGCGTGAGCGCCGTGTAAAAAGTGACAGTTCATCACTTTTTAGTTTGACTTTGACCAACCAACGGGGTACAAACTAAAAAAGTGTCAAACGAAAAAGTGACCAACCACCGGGGGTTGAGTGTACATAAAAATTGACATAGGAGGGCTTTTGTTAATTTGATTTGGTTAACCGCGGTGGATTTTCTTGAAATAATTCGAACTGTCAAAAATCCACCAAAGCATCTACCACATTGATCGCACAAAAATCTGTGGTAGAAAAGTATCCACCGGTAGATGCTTTGGTGGATTTTTGACAGTTCGAATTATTTCAAGAAAATCCACCGCGGTTAACCAAATCAAATTAACAAAAGCCCTAGGGCTTTAGTACCCAATTGATTGATGTTTATGGAAAATACAATGTTTATGAAGAAAAACACGACAAACTTTCTTAAATGACCAAATTTTGAAGATAATAATTAATTTCAATGAAGATCTTAAGTTGATAAAAACCCGTCAAGTGGGTCCTAAAATGAAGCTTAGATTGCTGATATTATTGTTTAGAGCGATAAAGCTTATTTTTCTGAGTACAAAGACCCTTTGTACGAACACAAAGAGTTTAAAATGGATTTTTAAATCAATTTTGAAAAATTATCCTCGCGGTCCTTCTTGACAGAAAAGTTCCTACTTGACAGCTCGTTCCAAGGGAACCATAGTTGATCCATCGAAAAAATGTTGTCTTTTCAATATATTTGTTTTGCATTAAAATGAAAATCAGAAATGGTTTTTAAACGTGTTTTTTACCGTTGTACATAAAAATCGATATAGGGCTTTAGTACCCAATTTCAAATTGAGATATCTTAAAATAGACACCGTACTTTATTTTGCCATTCCGGACACTGTGCAATGATAAAGCTTATTTTTCTGAGTAAAATTATCCTTTGTAAGACTGCAAAGGATTTAAAATAGGTTTTTAAACCAATTTTGAAAAAAATACTTCGCGGCCCTTCTTGACAAAAAAGGTCCTACTCGACAGTTCGTTCCAAGATGACCACAGTTGATCCATCAAATAAATGTTGTCTTGTCAATTAATTTGTTTGCATTAAAATGAAAAAAAGTGATCAGAAATCTCGTCAGAAATGTTTAAATCGTGTTTTTTACCGTTGTACATAAAAATTTATGTAGAGCTTTAGGATCCAATTCTTGACTTTTTTTTGATAAGGTCCTATAAACAAATGTAAACATTGAGTGTATCCCTTTCATACCTTATGTCAAAGTTCATCGGAGTAAGCGGGATACACTCAATGTTTACATTTGTTTATAGGACCTTATCAAAAAAAGTCAAGAATTGATTCGATTTGACGCAATCGTGAGTAAACCCATCACCGAACTGAGTAATTCCGAACAACCGTGCACCGACACGTCAAACTGACAAATCGACGCTCTCCGCCAGCACCTGTCAAAAACTGCTGTAAAACTGCAATAATTACACATCAACAGATCTGGCCGTCGTCGCCGTCGCTAGTGTCAACTCTTCGTTCCAAACAGCTCCCTTCGCTCTCTCCCAAAAATTGTCCCGCGACAGGTTCGTCCAACAGTTCGTGTGTGGTTCCGTCGCGAGTGAAAGTGGCCACATCGCCCAACTTCCGTGGAGCAGCGATTCCCGGTGCAATCCGTCGGTTTAAAAGGTAACAGTTTGTTTGCTGTTTTCTCCAGAAGGATTGCGCTGCCACGCTGGAACCGAGTTGGACGACGACTCCTAACTTTTAAAACTCTCTTCTTTTTCACTTTCTTTACCTTTTCGGTCTGCGGCGGCTGCTGGGGCCTTGACGCGATTGGGACACGACTCCAAAAAACCTACACACACGCACAGAATACTGGGTGAAAGAGGGCAGAAGAGTGAGGAGGAGTATTTCGTGACGAAAGGGAAAGGCCGGACAGACGGAGAGTCTCGGAACGATGAACATACCGAACCAGTATCTGGAAAAGACGGAGGATGTCGCGGACCAGGTGAGTGAATGAACCCCCCGGGAGATTAAAGGTCAAGAAGGGTTGGCCGCAGTGGGCCAACAAAAACAGCAAAATATCGCGAAACATCTTGTGCAGTGTGGACAAAACACGGATTTGAAAAGGGCAGTGCTGCCAAAAATTTTATTTAGTGATTTTTTGAAGAATTTCAAATGGTGAAAGTGTTGAAAGATTAGATGAAAAGTACACCACGATATATCTAAAACTTTTGATTCGATTTGAATTGTTATAGAATCTTTTTTTTTTTTTGTAAAATGCTCAATAAAAATTACTTCAAAATTTTTAATTTACTAGTAATTTTTTGAAAGACATTTATTATGTACATTAAAAAATTTCAGGCTTGTTTTTTTTTCTAATTTCGGAATTATTCCTAGTTTTTTGAATATATTTTTTTGGGGTGCTTTTTTACATATTGCAAAAATTTATCATTTTTCGCAAAAAAATAAATAAAAATGACTTGAAAATTGCGCTTTCTTTGCCTACAGCTTTGCCAAAGACACCAAAGAGATACGAAAATCTCTTCTCAAGATACAGATTTTCAATTACCCTCATTTAATTTTTGTATGAGTTTTTGGCAGTGTTGCCAATTTTACGAATGAAAACATAATTTTTGTAAAACATGGAAAAATAAAAAAAAAATGACATAATTTATAGATGTAAAATTAAAATTGCAATCAGATAGTACTTTACAAAACCTCTTCTTTTGTTGTGTAATTATTTTTACGGAGACTGCATTTTAGTCCTTTGGCCCTTTCGTCAATATCTAAATAGCAAATTTTCTGATATTTTCGAAAAAAGTATTTTCAAGGATTTTACAGGGAAAAATTACCTAAACAGCAAACCATAAATTTTCAGTGAATATTTCACGAAAATAATACACAATATAAATAAATATGTTTTTTTTTTCGATTGCAAATTTAATTTTACAGGTAAATAAAAGCGAAAAAATATTTTTTCAACTTTTATTCCATGTTTTTTTTTAAATCAAGAATATTTCGAAAAATTAGCACCACCAAATATTTTTTTACTAAATCTATGACATTTTTATATAAAAAAAATAACAAAAAAAGATTTTCCAAAGATCTTACGTTATCTTACGCAATACTTTTTTTTTGTGTGAAAAATTGAATTAAAAAAATGGGTAATTTTTCTTAGCGTGTAACTATTTTTTCTGATAAGTTCTAAGCAATACCTATGACTTTGACGAAGACACCAAATCGATCAGAAAATTTTCTCTCAAGATACAGATTTTTGAATATTTTAAAAGCATTTTTGCTATGGACAGCTGCCTAAATTGTATGGAAACTTGTATGGACAAACTAATGATGCAAAATAACTTCTTTGGTCGTAGAAAAGGTACATCCAAATAAAAAAAATAACAAAGATGAAATTTCCAAAACAATAACTCATTTCAAGAGGATTTCTCTAACTAAAAAAATCTACATCTCTCCAAAATTCCAGTTCGTTCGAAATTTTCAATATATCTAAAAATAAGGTATTTTGTGAAAATTAGTCAAAAAAAAATATGCTCAAATTTCCAAAAAAAGGTGGTATTTTATGAAAATTTAAACAGTTTATATCAGTATTGCAAGATCATAAAACATTATTGCTTACCGTAAACCGGGGTGACTTTGATAGGATTTCAATTTGTTTTTGGAATATTTTCCAAGAGGTAAGGTTTTTCTCAAGATTATTATTTTTAAAACATGTATTGGGGTAGGCCACACAAAGTCCATGCACTATTTTGGAAAAAAGTTTTTTCAATTATGTTTAGAAAAATAGTTACATTAAAAATGTTCATTTTAAATTCCGGGGTGACTTTGATAGTCATAGTTTTTCTCGTTAAAATCATATGTAAGATGTTCAAACTTTACTTGTACGTTAAATGTACTATCACTAAAGTAGCTGATATAGTTTTTAAGAAAAAAAAAACAATGTTTAATATTTAGTTAACTAAGTTTATAAGCTTTTTAACAAAATACATATAAATTTTAGGTAAAATTGTTAAAATGTCGGAATTTTGCCTGAAATTTGTTAAAACTAGTTTTGTTTATAAAATTACCGATATATATTGCATTTTATACTGAATTAGAAGCACAGAATCACAAGTTTTCACATTTGACATGAAATTTGTTCAACTGGAATTGCCTATAAATTTGGAGATCTTTTTTAATTGTGTTTCAAAAACACATATTATTTATTATTTACAAACGTATTTAACCTTCTCCTAGTGGAAAATTGTCCAAATAATCCAAAAATGCATTCTGTTTTCCGATTAAAAATCATGTTCATTGAGAAAATTATGACACTTTGAGAAGTTTAAAATAATGGCTTTCATCAACATTTTCTCAATTATAGTTAACTAACTTTTCAAAAATTTCAAAATTTTATGAAAAGTTCTTTTTGAGGTACTTTGAACACGTCTCTACCACGGTCAGTATGATTCTAAACCATTCCGTACGTATTTTAATTGTACTCTTCATTGTGCGGAAAAATCGCAAACCTATCAAAGTCACCCCGTTTTACGGTACCAAAAAGGTCTTAGAAATACCTAAAATTGCAATATTTATCAAATCACAGTTCCATAAGGCCTTTTGTAAACTCTTGTAATCCCTCTTAGAACAAATTCAAAAATTAAAGAGCCCACATATAAAGGATTTGAAAAAAAGGGAAAAAAACACAAAAAAAAAACAAAAATTATTATAATAAAAAAGAACTCGTAGATTCTAAAATTCTGTAATTTCAAAATTCTAGAATAAAAAATCTTAAATTCTTAAATACTTAAATTCTTAAATTCTAAAATTCTAAAATTTTTAAATTCTTAAATTTTTAAATTCTTAAATTCTTAAATTTTTAAATTCTTAAATTCTTAAATTCTTAAATTCTTAAATTCTAAAATTCTAAAATTCTAAAATTCTAAAATTCTAAAATTCTTAAATTCTTGGATTCTTGAATTCTTAAATTCTTAAATTCTTAAATTCTTAAATTCTTAAATTCTTAAATTATTAAATTCTTTAATTCTTTAATTCTTTAATTCTTTAATTCTTTAATTCTTTAATTCTTTAATTCTTTAATTCTTTAATTCTTTAATTCTTTAATTCTTTAATTATTTAATTCTTTAATTCTTTAATTCTTTAATTCTTTAATTCTTTAATTCTTTAATTCTTTAATTCTTTAATTCTTTAATTCTTTAATTCTTTAATTCTTTAATTCTTTAATTCTTTAATTCTTTAATTCTTTAATTCTTTAATTCTTTAATTCTTTAATTCTTTAATTCTTTAATTCTTTAATTCTTTAATTCTTTAATTCTTTAATTCTTTAATTCTTTAATTCTTTAATTATTTAATTCTTTAATTCTTTAATTCTTTAATTCTTTAATTCTTTAATTCTTTAATTCTTTAATTCTTTAATTCTTTAATTCTTTAATTCTTTAATTCTTTAATTCTTTAATTCTTTAATTCTTTAATTCTTTAATTCTTTAATTCTTTAATTCTTTAATTCTTTAATTCTTTAATTCTTTAATTCTTTAATTCTTTAATTCTTTAATTCTTTAATTCTTTAATTCTTTAATTCTTTAATTCTTTAATTCTTTAATTCTTAAATTCTTAAATTCTTAAATTCTTAAATTCTTAAATTCTTAAATTCTTAAATTCTTAAATTCTTAAATTATTAAATTCTTAAATTCTTAAATTCTTAAATTCTTAAATTCTAAAATTCTAAAATTCTAAAATTCTAAAATTCTTAAATTCTTGGATTCTTGAATTCTTAAATTCTTAAATTCTTAAATTCTTAAATTCTTAAATTCTTAAATTATTAAATTCTTTAATTCTTTAATTCTTTAATTCTTTAATTCTTTAATTCTTTAATTCTTTAATTCTTTAATTCTTTAATTCTTTAATTCTTTAATTCTTTAATTCTTTAATTCTTTAATTCTTTAATTCTTTAATTCTTTAATTCTTTAATTCTTTAATTCTTTAATTCTTTAATTCTTTAATTCTTTAATTCTTTAATTCTTTAATTCTTTAATTCTTTAATTCTTTAATTCTTTAATTCTTTAATTCTTTAATTCTTTAATTCTTTAATTCTTTAATTCTTTAATTCTTTAATTATTTAATTCTTTAATTCTTTAATTCTTTAATTCTTTAATTCTTTAATTCTTTAATTCTTTAATTCTTTAATTCTTTAATTCTTTAATTCTTTAATTCTTTAATTCTTTAATTCTTTAATTCTTTAATTCTTTAATTCTTTAATTCTTTAATTCTTTAATTCTTTAATTCTTTAATTCTTTAATTCTTTAATTCTTTAATTCTTTAATTCTTTAATTCTTTAATTCTTTAATTCTTTAATTCTTTAATTCTTTAATTCTTTAATTCTTTAATTCTTTAATTCTTAAATTCTTAAATTCTTAAATTCTTAAATTCTTAAATTCTTAAATTCTTAAATTCTTAAATTATTAAATTCTTAAATTCTTAAATTCTTAAATTCTAAAATTCTAAAATTCTTAAATTCTTCAATTCTTCAATTTCTTAAATTCTCAAAATTCTTAAATTCTTAAATTCTTGAATTCTAAAATTCTTTTATTTTTTTATTCTTTTATTCTTTTCTCCTGTTATTCTTTTATTCTTTTATTCTTTTATTCTTGAATTCCTGAATTCTAAAATTTTTAAATTCTTGAATTCTAAAATTCTTCCACTTGAAAAATTTTAAATTTTTTAAAATTTTAGATTTTAGATTTTTTTTTAATTAAAATTTATAAATTCTCAAATTTAAAAATGCCGCCGAAAAATCAGAAATTTTTCAAATAAATATTACAATTTTGATTAAGATTTTTAGATTTTTTTTTGAATGAAGAAATTTTAATTTTTGAATTTTGGAATTTATGGATTTTAAAATTTTGGATTCTATTAATTTTTAAGTTTAGGCTTGTTGAATCTTCAAAAGTATTTTAAATAGTTTTTAGTTTCTGGTATGTTTGTTTGTGTTTCCAAATTAGAAATTTTCTGATTTTTTTTGAATTTAAAAATTCTTAGATTTCTGAGTTTAACATTTCGACCATTAAAAAAATCCTTCCTTTTAATATTAAGATTTTGCGGTTTAATATTCGGATTTATAAGGAATTTCAGAATTCTCTAAATTATTGATTCGTTTGTAATTTTCAGTCGTATGTAAATAAGCAAATCCAGATTATTAGTTTTTTATTTCGCATCCTTTTCAGCTGCGTATCACACCACATTTTTACTGAAAGTTTTACTGAATTTTCATCTACTGAAATTTCAGTAAACGATTCAGTAATTGAGATTTTTACTGAAATTTTGTAATTTTGACAGCTAGTTTAATTAAAATTTCAGAAAACTGGTTTTCAAAACAACTGTAATTTCAGCAAAAGAATCGTCAAATTATTTTGCCGAATATTCAGCAATCAACGAATCCCCTCTTCGGTAAACTTTACGCAGTAGGCCTGGCCGCTTCAAGGTTTGTGATGTTTCGATGCATCGTTTATCAATAATGGTGCACTGCAATTGTTAATTATGACAAGAATAATGCAACGAGTCGTTTCAAAAGTTATCATTAGATTGATTTGTTGTTTTGATTAGATTAGATTGGGTTAATAAGATTAAATTGAGGTTTGATTAGAAAATTATATAATAAATCACTTTGAGAATTTACTCAAAAAAAAAAAAACATAAATTTAAAGTTACTTTCAAGTATTTAATTTTGAAGGAAAACTAAGTTAATTTTTTTGAAATAATTTTTATTTCTTTTCCAGAAGATTTTAATTAAAAATAAAATGGCAACACTGCCGTTCACACGCATAAAGTAACCTTTGCTTCTCTCAGTTCGCACACGTTTTATTTTATTTTTTTTGTTCCTTTCTTCTTTTTGTTTCCTCAAATTACGGCAACGAAACACGTAATCAAAAAATCATCTCGCGCTTATCACCACCTTCGAGTAGTAAACATTTAGTTTGGGGTAATTTGACAATTTGTTGACAAAAATTGAATCATTTGTTGTTTGAAATTGCAAATTTGTTGCAAAAAAAATATTTAAATTTTTTACAAACTTTTTTGATACTTTACCCTTTTTTCCTGAAATCTCTTCAAAACTGATTTGCATACTAAACCCTTAACCACACGTCAAGGCCAGGTGAATAAATTTACAACTGATTAGAGGCAAATCGAACAGAAACGCTTTTTTTCTTGCCATCGTCATCGATTAGAAGCGCCAACTCATTGACTGAGAGCCCATTGATAAGGGAACTTGAAATCGCGTTGTTTGACGAAATTTGACCTTAACAACAGTTGTATGTGTCGTCGTTGTCGTCTGTTTATCTATGTGTAGTATCTGCTGGGGCTCGTGTTGAGTAACGAACGTAAAATCAACAAACATCAAAAACTTCGCACAGAAACCGGATTTCGCTAGGCGTTGAACCACTTTCTGGACAAGTTTTGATATTTGGCTGGGCAGTGTTGCCAGAAATTTTGACCTACTTTTTTTAAAAAGTGTAAATTTATTTTCGGAATTGTTTCATAAATTATTCAATTATAAAAATTCTTGCAAAAAAAATTTCGACAAAAAAAATAAAAGTGTCTACCCCCTTGGTCGGCCAGACCTACCCTCATCAGTTTACCGCAGAATCTTAAACCAAATTCTTCTCCCATTTTTCCAGGTGATCCGCAAGGGTAAGCACGTCCTGCCACACGTCGCCCGGCTCTGCCTGATCGCGACCTTCCTCGAGGATGGCATCCGGATGTGGGTCCAGTGGAACGAGCAGCGCGAGTACATGGACATGAGCTGGGGCTGCGGCAAGTTCCTGGCGACGGTGTTCGTGCTGGTCAATCTGGTCGGCCAAATTGGGGGCTGCGTGATGGTGCTGGCCCGGCTAAAGGTGTCGATCGCGTGCGGGATACTGTTCTTCATCGTGGTGTTGCAGGTGAGTTTTCTTTTGTAGATACTGTGTGATATTTTTCTAAATTCTGTTGGTTTGTAAATTTATGTAATAATTTATCATTTAGAGTTCGAAAAGTATTTCTACAGAAAAAAAAAACAAATTTTTCATATATTTTATTTAAAAAAAAATTTATTTGAAAAAAAATAAAATATGTAAAAATCGTAAGATATCTTAACTAATCAAAATTTTATTTTTTAAACTCTCAAAATATTAAATAATTTATCAATTATTCAACAAATTCTTGAATTCTATACTTGAATTGATACTTTAATCCAAATAAAACCTTTGTTCTTAAATTTTTGAGTAATTTCATTATTTGATTATTTTAATTACTTTTTTCTGAACTCTTTAAATAACTGTCTAAGTTTCAAAAGAAATAAAAAAAACGTTACTTAATCCACCCTTAGGTGGTTGGTGCCTTCCTCACATTCGTTGGAAAGGTCATTTAATTACCTATCCGAAGATAGGTCGCATGATTACGGTGCTCAAAATACCGTTATTATGAAAAAAAAAAAATGCAATCCAAAATTTTGGTGTCTATCGATTCCTTACACCATAACGCACCTCTGAGCAAAAAATGAAAACATTCGCTGATGTAGTTTTCGAGATACAGCCCTTTTAAGATGTTACATCCGATTTTCAATAAAAAAAACCAAAACAATCTATACAATTTCGGTATTTCAAAGAATATGCATTTCGAGATAATGATGAATTTTGCTTCATATGACTGTCAAGTATCTCTGGGCAAAGTTTCAGTAGTTTTGTTAATGTAGTTCTCGAGATACAGCCATTTTAAAATGTTATTTCCGACTTTTTCTAAAAAAATCTACTTAATCGGCGTTAAAAGTCGGAAATAGCATCTTAATACGGCTGTATCTCAAAAACAACATCAGCAAACTTTCTGAAACTTGGCCTAAACATACTTGACAGTCATATAAAGCGAAATCAATCATTATCTTGAAATGCATATTCTTTGAAATGCTGAAATTGTATTGATTTTATAGATTTTCATAGAAAAAGTCGGAAATAAATTTTTGAAATGGCTGTATCTCGCGAACTACATCAGCAAACCTTGTGAAACTTTGCCGGCGATGTGTGCTTATAACTTTTGATAGGGTTGTCAGATCTTCAAAGTATTGGTCGCGTTGGAAACGAAACGAAGTTGACTTTATAGCTGTCGGCCACCATTTCTAGTACCAACCACTAGTGTCTTCCTTTTTATCTACAAGGACTTCGCCGCCCTGGGCTCCTAAGTGCATGAAAGTATGGCACGGAGCGACGGCGCCGAATACCCATAATTACACAAAGAATTTTAGAGCGCCCGCCGCGGGATTCGAACCATCGACCTCTGGATTGTGAGTCCAGTGCGCGGTCCGATTGATCCACACGGGCGGGACAGGTTGGAAAGGTCTTTTAAATACCTTTCTATAAATGTATAACATGACGGGGTTTCTTACAAAAACCACCCTTTTTACAATCTTCCGGACTTTTGTTAAAATCGTTTTTTTAGCATAACTTTTGAAGTACTTAACTAAACTTTATAATTTTCAATAGCGACTTATGGGACCCCAAGACGGATCGAATGACGCCAAAACGAACAAAATCGGTTCAGCCAATGTCAAGATAATCGAGTGACAATTTTTTGATCAACATCCCACCACACACACAGACATTTGTTCAGAATTTGATTCTGAGTCGATAGGTATACATGAAGGTGGGTCTAAGAGGTCTAATTGAGAAGTTCAGTTTTCGAGTGATTTTATAGCCTTTCCTCTGTAAGGTGAGGAAGGCAAAAATTATCCTAATCCTACAATTTTAAAAATCAACCATTTTTAAATTTCGCTGCTCTACTAAACAATGTTTGCTGGGTCACCACTTAAAAATTGTATTTCTTGGTCAACCAAGTTTCGACCATAGCGATTTTGTGATTAAAATTAAATTAAACTTTTTTTTTCCTGAATCCCTTCAACTTTGCCCAAGACTGGCGGCAATAAAAAAGTTGTGCTCAAGATAGAGATTTTCGAATGCAGTCCAGACTCGATTATCCGAAGGCCTGTAAAAAATTTCACTTCAGATAATCGAATCACGAAAAAAAAAAATCATTTTCTAATTTTTGATTGTAGAGCTTAAATATGACCCCTAAACTACGCTAAAGTGATTTAAAATTTTAAAATTCAAGATGGCGGCTAATATGGCTGTGATGAAATATCGAAAAAAGATTTTTAGTATTTAATAGGCAATCAACTAATCAAATTTGACGAAAATGGGGTCGTAGAACTCGAATTTGATGTTTGAAACAAGAAAAAGAAAAACGAAAAAAAAGTTTTTTATTCCTGATAGGGGAAAGTGGGGCAAGTGTAACAAGCTAAGAAAATGCTCGTTATAACCCATTAAAAACGTTTAAAAATCTGTTGGATTTATTGGAATCATCTTATTCCAGGTCTTGACTGAGACTTTGATAGAACAAGTTTAAAAAAAAAAAATCTGTTTTTTAATGTAAAAAAATGATTTTAATTTTTTTGATTTTTCGTACGTTCTACTCAACTAGTGGGGCAAGACGAACAACCCGTTGGGGCAAGAGGAACAATGCATGAAAAAACATGCTAATTTACTAACAATTGAACTATTATCACTTAGATACATCAGATTAGGATATATTTGAAACGTTTCTTCAATTTTTAGATTAAAAAATAATATTTTACAAAAAAAATTTACCGTTTTTACGAAAAAAAATATTACTTAGATGATAAATAGTAAATTTTCATGATATTATTATATAGTGTATGGACAATTTTTTAAACAATTGATTATCAGTTTTTAAGAACTTTTATGTATTTTTTCACAATAAAATATGTTGCTGCAGCAATTCGTATTTTTTTCCATACTAAAAATCCATATGGTACACTTGCCCCACCTAAACAAGATTTTTTAAAAACTCTCTACAAAAATAATTAAAAAATAAATCATACTTTATAATACGTGCAAGTCATTGGTAAGGACACTACTGATCTAGGAAAAATAGCATTTTGATAAAATGAGCCTTAAAACGACCCCTAACCCGCATAAAATTATATGATGATTTGCACTGTTAAAATCATGCAGTTACAATAGATATTATAATATCTATGGTAAGTTTATTGTTGACTTTTTCGAACTTTATTGGAATGCCGATAGAGCTACCTTAAAATTCATCGTTACAGCAAATATTATGGTTCTGTTATTGGAAATCTCATAATGCATTTTGTCCGGACATCTTCAGTTGACGCTCAGGCGAGGAACATCCTGGAAGGAGCGTCACTGACTACGTCCGTAGTCCTGTTAGATCATTCTTGATCAGGACAGTATAGCTCTGGTTCCTTGCAAGTGTCCTATTTTCTTACCTCCACGTTGGCTTGGTTTTCATGATGACCTAGCTGGTGGCCTGTGGAAACGGATCGTAAACCTTTGACCAGCGAGGGTCAGAGTCGAGACGGCTAGAAGAAAGGGGCGCGTCAATGTGGGAAAGGGAAGTTATTTGTGATTGTAGACGGTATTGTTTTGATTCGCAGTATGTTGAGTCAACTGCTGTGGATGTACCTGAGCATCGCAGAACGGGGTTTCTCTTCTTTCCATTTCAGCTAACAACTATCTTCTGTTTATTTTGTTTCACTGATTTTCTAAAACGGCTTCTGTTTACTATCCTCCATTTGATTTCGATTTTACTTATTTGATTCTCTTATTTCTCAACGCTTTTCCACTCTATTTTACCAATTGATTCTGCTGTAACAAACTGTCTGCTTTCCCTTAATTTGGCAGCGATGTCAATTTTGTTTATCATGTGCCTTTTCTTTATTTATCTATTTGAATAATTTCTCATCTTCCCTGTAAATTGCCCTCAATACAATCTAAGCTTGTTTGTTACCTCTATTTATTAACTATTGTTAATTTCTTTATCTACTTCATAAATTACTATCTTTCTTTTACTATTGATTCTTTACATAGTATATTTCCTTCACTGTCCATTGTTTTGAAACTTCACCTTTTTCTTAAGCAAGTGAGGTTCGAGCCCTTACTCAATTTATGGAATGATTAAAGGATTAACACAAATATTACTATTGTACTTTTGGTAAACTTTTATAACATGCTTAGGACCAAAAATTGTAACAAAACACCGCGACAAAAGAAATAGCAACAGATAAACACGACTCAACAATAGGGAAGATTTCAGGAGAAAACAATACACAGTAAATAACAATTAGTTTTTGAATTCAAACTAAAAATTAAACAGTTTTTTGCTTTACTGAAAATTGATAGGCACACTTTAAATGGTTAGGCGCTTATACTTACATCAAACCCTACGTAATGTACCACCCCCGGCCGAGTTAAAATGCGTAACCGGAAAAGAAGGTGTGCATGCCTGGCACGAACACTCAAAGCGTGTTCTAGCGTGTTGCTCGTACTGACTCAGAGCAAGGGTAAGATGTAGGTGTAAGGGCAGTGCGTGTTCGTCGGGAACCTGGTGCATAAGATCGGTCGAGGCCCGTTCTTACACTGAAAATTGCGAATTGCGAATTGTATTCTAATTTTTGGTTTTTTGTTATTTAAAAATTATTTAAAGATTTTTCAAAAACAAGCGTCTGTAAAAAAAACTTTTTCTTAGAGTTTTAATGTTTTTAAATTTCGGTATTTTTAATCTCTAAATTCTTATTTACATTTCTTTAATTCAAAATATTCCTTTTTAGGTTTTTTTTTCAAATAAGTTAAGTTTCGATTTATTCAAAATAAAACAAGCAAATTTCAAAACTTTAATTTTTAATTTTGGAATGTTCGGTTAATGTTTTTTTATTTGGAACTTCTTTTAACATATTTTTTGCAATTTTGATTTCAAATAAGGGCCTCGTGTTTTTTTAAATAAGCAAAAAAAAAGCAGTTTATTTTATTTAAAATAATACGAGGCTCCTGTTTAAAGAAACGAAAATTTAAAACATTAATAACTGTTTTTTTTTTAATTAAGAGAAATTTAAAATTAAATAAATCACCAAAAATAATAAAGTTTAACTCAAAAATGTTAGACATGATTGAAAAAAAAATAAAGTAAAAAAAAATCTTAAGAGGTTTTGAGGTTCAAGCTTTACCCGTTTGAAGAAATTACAACACAAAAGCAGTATTTTTTATTAATGAAAATATTATAAAAAAAAAATAAGAGACCAAATTTAGAAAATTTATTTATCGCAAAATTCTAAAAATCATTAATTTTTTTTTGTTATTTAAGCTTTTTTTTCAATTTATAATTAAATTAAATAGCAAAAATCAAAATTTAATCGCTTAAAATTTGAAAAAAATTAATTCAATAAAATATTTTAAAAAAGTCTAAAGTATATTTTCACAGCAACCTATGGGTCATGGTTTTCCTATGCAAATTGGACATTTAAAAAAAATAATGTAGAGATTCACTGTCAGGGTGACCACTCAAAACCCATTTTAAAATTCCCGACTTTTCCAAAACCTCAAAAAATATGTATTCTTATCTGAAAAAAGATATCAAATCAAAAACTCTTTATAAACAGTCAATATAAATCATTAGACTTTTATTAAAAAAAAAAAAACTTGAATTTCAATAATAAATTCCTAAAAACTTCACTTCAAAAATGGAACCATCATTTTGATTCAGGGTAAAAACATGAAAAATCAGTCTTTGAAAAATAACCGAAAGCTTAACAATACCTATTATTTCAATGTTTATTTTAAAAAAAGGCTCTTTTTCATATTGTCTTTGTTGTTGTTAAAATATAGATGTTACAATTTGTTTGATAAACATAGTCATATATTAATAACAATCTGTTGATTCAATAAAATCACCACCACCGTAATCATTCAATATTTATAAGAATTTTCAATGTCTTAGGTCTTAAATAGCTTTTTCATTCTCATATAGATTGAAATAGTGAAAGGAACCAGAAATTCAAAGTTAGATGCTGAAGGCGAATTGAGTGAACTTAATTTCAAAGGTGTACAAAATATTCCAAAAATATTCAAGAGTTAGAACATATTTTTCAAACAAGGATGCTTGGGAATCCCGACTCTTCCCGACTTTCGAACAAAAAATCACAAATTGGGCCCTAAAATTACGTTTAGATTATTATTGTTCACAACGATAATGCTTATTTTTCTGAGTACAATTACCCTTTGTACGACCAACAAGAATTTAGAATGGATTTTTAAATCATTTTTTAAAAATTAACCTCGCGTTCCTTCTTGACAGAAAAGGTCCTACTTGACAGCTCGTTCCAAGGGGACCATAGTTGATCCATCGATAAAAGGTTGTGTTGTCAACTTTTGTTTGCATTAAAATGAAAAAAAAAGTGATTAGAAATGATTTTTAATCGTGTTTCTCACCGTTGTACATAAAAATTTACATGCAGCTTTAGCACCCTATTCCCGACTTTTTTGCCGATTTTCGTGTATTTTGGCGAATTCCCGAATTTCCCGACTTGAGTGGCCACCCTGGAATGGATTTTAAAAAGATTAACGTCCCTGTTTTGAAAAATAATCAAATCTAAAAAAAACATATTTCTTTTGCCGAATAAAAGTTAAATTTGAAAAATTAAACAGACCAATAACTCAAACGTTTGAAGGTCAAAAATATACGACATGAAAATCAAGATATAAAACTAAAATAATCTTAATACATTTTAAATGTTTAAAAAAATTAAAGTTAAGGCATGTTTTTGAAAAAATCTAAACATGACATTTTTTCCGGAAAGGACGACGCTTTTTTTTTGAAAAATCAAAATTTTTAACAGTTTCAAATTGATAAACCCAAATAGTTTTCTTTAAAAAAAATCCTATTCACTTCGCTATGCTAAGAGACGGTGATTTTAGCTGGATTTCGCCATGTTAAGTGATGATTGTCTAAGCCCAAGTTACCTAGAAATTGATAATTGGGAATAGAACAAAATTCCACCTGAACCAGATTCTCGCCATCCATTGCCGGTCGCTCCCATCTCCACCACGCACCAGGGACAAGGAAAGGGATTCGGAAGACGGGAAGTGTTGATGCTCCACTTTTTTTAAGTGGATAAGGGAAAATCTCCACGGTATCCCCAAATTCTGAAATTTAAAGATTTGGAGAAGTCTGATTTTTTCCTTTTATTTTTAAATTTAATGTAAATTTTTTCATGTTATTTTTTATATTTTTTTCATTAATATTATAATTGTTTATAACTCTTTGTGTCCTTTAAAATGTTCAAAAAAATGATTCTTTTAAGTTTAACAATTAAAATTTACTCTCTCCCTTCCCCCAGACCATCGCCTACTCCATCCTGTGGGACATCCAGTTCCTGCTGCGCAACCTGGCCCTCATCGGCGCCCTCCTTCTCGTCCTCGCAGAGTCCCGCGGCGAAGCGCGCAGCCTCTTCGCCGGCGTCCCCTCCCTCGGCGAGAACAAACCCAAGAACTTTATGCAGCTGGCCGGTCGCATCCTGCTCGCCTTCATGTTCATCACCCTGATCCGGTTCGAGCTGAGCTTCCTCCAGATCCTGCAGGACATCCTGGGGTCCATCTTGATGGTGCTCGTTACGGTCGGCTACAAGACGAAGCTGTCGGCGCTGATTTTGGTGGCGCTGCTGACGGTGCTGAACCTGTACCACAACGCCTGGTGGACCATTCCGGCGTACAAGCCGCTGCGTGACTTTTTGAAGTACGACTTCTTCCAGACGCTGTCGGTGATCGGGGGGCTGCTGATGATCGTGTCGCTGGGGCCGGGCGGGGTGTCGATGGATGAGCACAAGAAGAAGTGGTAAAGGGGGACACTTTAACAACTTTTGTTTTTTTTTTTTTTTTATGACGGAGGAATAGTTTTTTACCTTTATTTTCTACCTTCTTGTGACGTGACGGCGTGGGGCGGCCTCAAAGGATTCGCCACCGGTCGATTCAGACGAAAAAAAAAACGAACATTCACTTAGGGAAGAAGAAGAAAAACTTAGAATTTAAACCCGGACTCACCAGCAAACCAGAAACACACAAGTTCACACACTATCAAATAGGCAGAAAAAAAAAGAAGAAGAGGAAGGAATGTGATAATGGTTCAAGCTCACACATACAAGCGCGTAGAAGACACACTCCCAAGCAGCAAACAAACACACTTCCAGACGAATTTCCTAATATATATATATTTGTTTCGTTTTCCTTATTTTTTCGCTGTTAAATTAGAATTTACAAAAAAAAACAATTCGTCAAGAAATGCATGTTAAAAAACAGAAGAAGCTACAAAATTCGGACGCAGCAAAAAAATTAAATATTGTTATCAAAACAGGTGAATCAAGATTAAGTAACACAGAGACAGACACAAGCAAAACAAAACAACAACAAAAGAAGGAAAAGCATGTTAAACTTAATAAAAATAACCCAGAAACTGATTAGATTTTTAACTAAATAATTTGCATTTTCTTTTTCTTCGATTACTTTCTGAAAAAATAAATAATTGTGGATGTTTGTGCCAAACGAGCGTGGTTGGGAAAAAAACTTACTTTTTGTGTAACTGTGAAGAATAATTAAAAAAAGGGTGGGAAAAAAGAAACGGAAAATCCATTATTGCAAGCAACAACAAAAATATACATTATATTTACTAAAGACACGAAAGTTTGGTTGGTTTTTCTTTGAAATTCTTGGCGGGGGAAGCGAAAATAACATTTTTAGGATTTACTTGATTTGGTAAGTATTATCCGCGCACCACCAAACCGAAGCGCAACACTTCTGTTGCGCGAAAAAATCTGTTGCGCCGAACAAGAATGTAGTGGTTTGTCGTTAGCGTGTACACCTGCCTGTGGCGCAACAGCTTTGACACGTTGCGCTCGTAGTTTGATTTTTGTCTGCTTTCACAATATTAAATTTTAATACAGTACTTGTTCGGTAACTGGGCTGAGACCGTAGCCGTAGTCACCGAATGCTGCTCGCTAACTGACCACATTTCAATTGGATGTATGGGCTTAAAGATATAAGCTAATTACATTGCTCATAACTGAAAACATAATATTTTTTCAGCGTAGTATAGTAACCTGGAAAGTAAATTAGCTTATATCTGTAAGACCATACATGCAATTGAAATGTGGTCAAAGACAAACTGATGGGAAATTGGACGAGCTTTCCGGTAAAAATATTTTCGAGAATGAAAAATCAAGTCTGTCATATAGAAATTGCCAAAAACCACTTAAAAAAACTATTTTTTCAACATTTTTATTTTTAAAACCGCTGTAACTTCACAAGGATTGGACTTAGAAAAATGGTCAATATGGAGACTTTTATGTAAAATTGTCTAGAAAATCGACTCTCGTGCTCGGTTTTTGAAAATTTTGATGTTTAGAGTACTTTTGAAAAAAAAAACAGTTTCAGTAAATGATTTTTGTATTTTTTTAGGTGAGTTGCTCCATCCTGCATTTTTCGTGAGTCTTTTTGTAACATCTTAGGCTATTTTCACAAAAAATTTGACCAAAAAAAATCGTGGGCTCACCTTCAAATTTGACTTTTAAACTTATAAAATAAAAAAAATCTCATGAAAGTGGCTTGTTTTTTTCTTTCAGTGTATTTTTTTCGGAAAGCCAAATTTACATGCTTTTCATTTGACCCACACATATTTTCCACACCAATTTGATGTGAAAATCATTGGAAATCAGCTGATCGTTAGCGAAAAACTTTTCATCCTTTTTTCCAATGATGTTCACTTTAGATTCAAATGAATTTCACGTAGATTTGCCCCATTCAACATTTCCTTTGATTTTGACGTGGAAAACACGTTAGATTGAAATGTTTTGGTTTTTCAATGTGGTTGGCGAAAATTTCTTCATAAGTAAGATGGCTGCGAACGGTGATGGAGCAAAAATTGCTGTTTGGGTTTAAAAATTGTTTAAACGCGGGTTTTGCGTAAATATTTAGAGAATTCGACGCCAACATTTCAAAAAGCATCATGTACAAACCATGCGTTTTGAGAAAAACGCATTTGAATGTTTAGCATCCATTTTCAATTCCCATTTTAATATAAAAGCAAAATAAGATGTTCTAATAATAACAAACGATGAAAAACGTTGCTTTTATTGATACTTGATCATCCAAATTCAATAAAACATTATTTCCGTAATTTTATTTGAGAAAAACAAACATAACTTCTTTTGAAATCACCAACGTCTATATCACCCTGCTGTCATTGAGGGGGACGCTTTGTTATGATTCGTTTTTCTTCGCCGAATGTACATGGCGCTTTGTTCATGTTGCTTTTTTTTCGTCACGAGGTTCATGTAGTCTTTTGTTTGACAGGTTGACAGGGCTATATAAACAGGGACTGCTGATGGCAGAGATTTTGTTTATGTTACTTTATTTAAAATCATGATTAAACAGACTTTACTGAAGTAACTTTTGCTCATTTTTGGTGGAGAGGTAGCTTATTAGGAGTACTTTCAGAATATGCAATAACTCAGAAAGTGTCAAAATGTACATGATGCCTTTTGAAATGTTACCGTCGAATTATTGTATTATTCAAATAAAAAAGGGCTTAACGCGGGTTATTTCTAGGTAAGTAAAATCAAGAGAAAAGTGTTGCTTCTAAAAGTTAATACAGTGTTTTCTATTATTTATTTATTTTTTCAGATAAATAGATTACGGCCAGTTTTTGTGATCGAAATCCGGAGTTTTGTTGCCAACGATTTGCAAAACTCCTCAATCCTATGTGCAGCTGAGCGGCTTCATCACCTAAACTCTAGCCGAGCGGCGCTTCTCGAGTATCAACATGGACATCAATTGCGGTGGATTCAACGCGGACACAGAATCTGGTCCCTATTCTTTGACTGTTTTGTGTTAGAGAAGAAATATTTATGCTTTTAAGTGATTTAATTTTGATTTTTGTAATGCAAAAATTAGGAAAAAATAAAGATATATTTATAACGGAAACTGTGCAATTAATCAATTAAAATTGAAAAAAATCCACCCGTTTTACCCACCTGAATACCAATAGAAAACCATTTGATTGACACAACAAAATCATTTAACATTCATGTGAAAAACATCACAAATTCATGTGCGACATCATGTGAAGTTAACGTGTTTTGCATTTGACTTTACCGTGTCCCGCGATGAATATTTTCGAAGTGATTTGCACATGACATTCACATGTAAAGTCGTATGGGGCAGATTCACGTGTGAAACATGTGACTTTCTTTCAGTGTAATGTATTCTGCTAACACGCTCAACCAAACCACAACAAACCATATATTTTTAAAACTTTTGAAATTTTTAAAACTTTTAAAATTAAAAAAAAAATAAAATCTTTCATATTTTTTTAAATTTAAAAATCTCTTTTTTTTTAACTTCAAACATATAGGGGAAGGTGGGGCAAGAGGAACAATCGCTCGTACGGCCGTAATTTTTACAATTTTGATTATTTCCAGTATGAGAAATTGTTGCTAGCAATGCAATTAACTGATTCTACTACCCCATAACCGCCAAAACGACGTAAACGCCACGGGGCATAAGATTTAATGAAGTTTTTTTTTTCAAAACCTTTGTTTTCTTATAATATTCGGAAAGTACAAAATAAGGCTTAGGGCATCTCCACCGCAGAGATCTAATTGCGTGGCAAACCTATCGGTTGGATCCCCAGTTTTAGCTTTGCTCTGTAGCTAATACACGTTTCCGCACCGCTGGGAGCTAATTTGGCTACTGAATCAAGCCCACCGCGGGGATCTAATTTATTCATTTTCCAATTTTAGCCGTTTTGTTGACCAAAATCAATGAAACTATGTTCTAGTATGATAGAACATGCTTCCAATTGCATTATATGTCCTAATTGTTTGCTTACATCTATAAAATATCATTTTCAAATTTTCAAAAGAGTTCATCCGATTTGCTCCCGACATGTTTGCACCCCAACATTCGCACCGCGGGTAGCAAAGCTAAAGCTAAATTAGCCTTCGAGTTCATTCAGCGAAGAAAAAGTTCATCGGGGATCCGTCGAGTAGCCAAGATAGGTGCTCGAGAAGTCCCCGAGCTGCCGGTGGCTAATTTTTTCAGCGATTTTTAGAATTATTTGTATTCGTTTTGGTTGAAGATGCATTTATTTTGATTATCAAATTTTAATAAATATTAAAGAAATGAGTTATTTGGTTCAAAACGACTTTATTAAATTGAAAAATTGTGGAATTTATATTTATTTTTAAAATAAAAAATAATCAGCCACCTATGTTTAATATAAGCAAACCATCACAAAAAATTTAAACATGAATGTTCAAAATTTATAAAATAACTTAACCGATTTGAACATTTTTAAATTATTTATTAAAATTTAGGGAGTAAAATAAAAATACGAATACATATTTTATTATTATTTTTTTTCATTTGATTTAAAAATATTTTGAATAGTAGTACCGTAAAGGCTGATACGCAGATTGGAAGGAACGCAAAACTCCATATAAAAAATGGTCAGGGAAAGGGCAACGAAAAGATTTTTCTTAAGAGGTACGCAACTAAAAAGTAACAAAAACGAAAAGTGGCGTTTGACGTTTCTTCGCACGGTGCTTGTTTGCAATATGAATCGAAGAATTGGAATTTTCCTTTTTGAATGCGACTGAAAATCACAAACGTATTGATAATCTTGTATACGATATAATAATATTGAAAATCCCCGCCGAATCTCAAAATGCAGAATTTTGAAATTAAAAGGACAGATCTCGATTAAATTTTCAAAAGGCCCTATCTGCATAGGAAACCCATGAGGGATAGGTTGTTTTGAAAATTTAATCTAGAGATATAGTTTTATGGTCGAAATGGAGTAAAAAAAGAAGTTGTCTTTATAGCTGTCGGCAGACATGTCGGCCACTATTGCTAGTACCAACCAGCAACCTCTGGATTGTGAGTCCAGTGCGCTGTCCAATTGATCCACACGGACGGGATCGAAATGAAGTAAACCAGAGTGAAAAAAAACTTGACAATTATCATACAAATATCTATTTTCTGACTGAAAAACTCAATAAAAAAAAATCTTAAATTTGGAAATTCAAAATTAAAAATATGCAGAATTGAATAATAATTTTAATATTAAAGTATTTATAAATTCAAGAGCTCAACAATTTATAAAAAAAACAGAAATTACAAGTCGAAATTCCAAAAGCTTAAAACTCTGAAATTTAGAAATTCGAAAATAAAAATTTACGAAAAAACACTATTTTTATCAAAAATACAAAACATTTAATTCAAAATCAGGAATTTGAAAATTTAAGAATTTAAGAATTTAAGAATTTAAGAATTTAAGAATTTAAGAATTTAAGAATTTAAGAATTTAAGAATTTAAGAATTTAAGAATTTAAGAATTTAAGAATTTAAGAATTTAAGAATTTAAGAATTTAAGAACTTAAGAATTTAAGAATTTAAGAATTTAAGAATTTAAGAATTTAAGAATTTAAGAATTTAATAATTTAAGAATTTAAGAATTTAAGAATTTAAGAATTTAAGAATTTAAGATCAGGATTGCATGTTTTCGAATCCGTATTGGCTTATTTAAAATGTTTTGCTTGAATTTTGCTTTTTATTCAATACAAATGATTTGTCTCTTGCATGTCTATGCGTTGACCAAAATTAATCAAACACAGCCCCAATCTGACCTCAAAAACTAAACTGCTTCACCCCAGATTGCCAAAAGGTGGCCAAAAGTCATTTTTCATGCGTAAACTTGCAACACAGGAGGGAAAATATCACCAAACTCGAAGAATTGAAATCGAAAAATCAATCATCACTCCTAATGTAAACATTTACTGACGTGAGCAGGATAAACTCTATGTTTACAAACTCACATTGGCCTAATTACATTGTTTTGCTTGAAAAAACCATCCGTCAGACGATTTGCTCCCGGTAGATCCCGGAGCTAACCTGAGTTTTGTTTAGATTCGGATGAACACGGATGAACTCGAACCTAAATTAGCTCTCGCACAAGTACCGCGGTGGGCTTGACGCGGGTGCCAAATTAGCTTTGCAACGCAATTAGGTCCCTGCGGTGGAGATGCCCTTAGGGTTAGTTTTAAGGCTCATTTTATCAAAATGCTATTTTTCCTAGATCAGTAGTGTCCCTACCAATGACTTGCATGTATTATAAAGTATGATTTATGTTTTGGTTATTTTTGTTGAGAGCTTTTAAAAAAATCTTGTTCAGGTGGGGCAAGTGTACCATATGGGTTTTCAGTTTGGAAAAAAATACGAATTGCTGCAGCAACATATTTTATTGGGAAATAAATACAGAAAAGTACTTAAAAACTGCAAAACAATTGTTAAAAAGAATCGTCCATACAAAATATAGTGTTATTATTATGAAAATTTCCTTTTTTCCATCTAATTAATTTTTTTTTTCGTGAAGACGATCAATTTTTTAGAAACATATTATTATTTAATCTAAAAATGAAAAAAACGTTGCAAAAACATTCCAATCTGATGTATTTAAGTGATAACAGTTCAATTGTTAGCAAATTAACATGTTGTTTCATGCATTGTTCCTCTTGCCCCTACGGGTTGTTCGTCTTGCCCCACTAGTTGAGTAGAACGTACGGAATCAAAAAAAATTAAATAATTTTTTAACATTAAAAACAGGATTTTTTAAAAACTTGTGCTATCAATGTCTTAGTCAAAACCTGGAATAAGATGATTATAAAAAAATCCGACAGATTTTTAAACGTTTTTGATGGGTTATAACGAGCATTTTCTGAGCTTGTTAAACTTGCCCCACTTTCCCCTATCGAGATTTTCTTGATCGTCAGTCGTAATTTGTCGAAGGTAGATCGAGAAATTACTATCGAATGATCTCAATCTACTATCGACCAATTACGACTTACCATGGACAAATTACGATCGTAATATATATTACGATCGCGAAATCGTAATATATATTACGATCGAGAAATCACGATCGAATGCAATAATCACCACGTCTGGTTGTCGATCTTCCCTATGAGCAGTTCTCTAGGATTTCGGTCATTCGATTTTTTTTGTATTTTTTAATCCGACTGAAACTTTTTTGGTGCCTGCGGTATGCCCAAAGAAGCCATTTTGCATCATTAGTTTGTCCATATAATTTTCCATACAAATTTGGCAGCTGTCCATACAAAAATGATGTATGAAAATTCAAAAATCTGTATCTTTTGAAGGAATTTTTTGATCGATTTGGTGTCTTCGGCAAAGTTGTAGGTATGGATACGGACTACACTGGAAAAAAATAATACACGGTAAAAAAAAATTTGGTGATTTTTTATTTAACTTTTTATCACTAAAACTTGATTTACAAAAAAACACTATTTTTAATTTTTTTTATTTTTTGATATGTTTTAGAGTACATAAAATGCCAACTTTTCAGAAATTTCCAGGTTGTGCAAAAAATCATTGACCGAGTTATGAATTTTTTAATCAATACTGATTTTTTCAAAAAATCGAAATTTTGGTCGTAAAAATTTTTCAACTTAATTTTTCGATGTAAAATCAAATTTACAATCAAAAAGTACTTTAGTGAAATTTTGATAAAGTGCACCGTTTTCAAGTTATAGCCATATTTAAGTGACTTTTTTGAAAATAGTCGCAGTTTTTCATTTTTTTAAATGAGTGCACATGTTTGCCCACTTTTGAAAAAAATATTTTTGAAAAGCTGAGAAAATTCTCTATATTTTGCTTCTTCGGACTTTGTTGATACGACCTTTAGTTGCTGAGATATTGCAATGCAAAGGTTTAAAAACAGGAAAATTGATGTTTTCTAAGTCTCACCCAAACAACCCACCATTTTCTATCGTCAATATCTCAGTAACTAATGGTCCGATTTTCAATGTTAATATATGAAACATTTGTGAAATTTTCCGATCTTTTCGAAAAAAATATTTTCAAAATTTTCAAATCAAGGCTAACATTTTAAAAGGGCGTAATATTGAATGTATGGCCTTTTTAAAATGTTAGCCTTGATTTGAAAATTTTGAAAATATTTTTTTCGAAAAGATCGGAAAATTTCACAAATGTTTCATATTTTAACATTGAAAATCGGACCATTAGTTGCTGAGATATTGACGATAGAAAATGGTGGGTTGTTTGGGTGAGACTTAGAAAACATCAATTTTCCTGTTTTTAAACCTTTGCATTGCAATATCTCAGCAACTAAAGGTCGTATCAACAAAGTCCGAAGAAGCAAAATATAGAGAATTTTCTCAGCTTTTCAAAAATATTTTATCAAAACTGGGCAAACATGTGCACTAATTTAAAAAAATGAAAAATTGCGACTATTTTCAAAAAAGTTACTTAAATATGGCTATAACTTGAAAACGGTGCACTTTATCAAAATTTCTCTAAAGTACTTTTTGATTGTAAATTTGATTTTACATCGAAAAATTAAGTTGAAAAATTTTTACGACCAAAATTTCGATTTTTTGAAAAAAATCAGTATTGATTAAAAAATTCATAACTCGGTCAATGATTTTTTGCACAACCTGGAAATTTCTGAAAAGTTGGCATTTTATGTACTCTAAAACATATCAAAAAATAAAAAAAAAATAAAAATAGTGTTTTTTTGTAAATCAAGTTTTAGTGATAAAAAGTTAAATAAAAAAATCACCAAATTTTTTTTACCGTGTATTATTTTTTTCCAGTGTAGTCCGTATCCATACCTACAACTTTGCCGAAGACACCAAATCGATCAAAAAATTCCTTCAAAAGATACAGATTTTTGAATTTTCATACATCATTTTTGTATGGACAGCTGCTAAATTTGTATGGAAAATTATATGGACAAACTAATGATGCAAAATGGCTTCTTTGGGCATACCGCAGGCACCAAAAAAGTTTCAGTCGGATTAAAAAATACAAAAATTAAAATTGAAGAAAAAAGACCGATTTCGTAGAGAATTGCTCCTATCTCAATTTTTCTCCATCTACCGATGAATTCTTCAGTCCCTTCAAACTGCGTACTTCGAATCTCTTCCTTCCACGATATATTCTATTCCTCGATGGTTTCTTGGATTCTATAGGGGCAGGGAGGGCAGAATGCTCCAGGATACTCGTTCTTGGGCCGCTCGTCTCCAGTCGCCCTCAATGTTGGCCGCTGACTTATACGATATCAGCATGTTTGTAGTCTTGGTATAACTCAAAGTTCATGCGCCTGCGCCACCGGTCTCCTACTCGCTTGCCGCGCCGAAGATAGTACGCAGGATTCTCCGCTCGAAGACCCCAAGTGCTCTCTGGTCAGCCTGCTTCGGCGTAATTTTCGTAGGGGCGTCCTTAGGCTGCGGGACCTTAGCTGGCACCTGTTTGCAGCAATAATCCGCCGGCAAGTGTTTATGGTCAGTCCGGTCTTCGCAGCTTCCTCCACAGAACGACGGTCGATACCAATGATGTCGATGTCGTCAGCGTATCCAAGCAGCATGTGCGATTTGTTGATGAGTATTCCGTTCTTTTGCACGTGTGACCTGACTTCATGCCCAAGCAAAACACACGACTGATTTATTTCTCGTTTACTCACGCACATATTCTCAACTTCTCTCTTGGCTGGCCTGCTCTCGCATTACGCTACATGAACTCTCTCTTCTCTGCCACGCTCATTCACTACACTGACCTTCGAGTAGCACCTTCCAACGCTATGATGAACAGTAAGTTCGAGAGAGCATCGCTCTGCTTCAATGCATCGAACGTAACGAAAGCTTCAGATGTCTCGTTGGCTAGTCGCATGCTTGATTTTTCTCAGTTGAGCGTTGCACGAATCAGTCTTATTAGCTTTGCCGGAAAGCCGTGTTCTACCATAATCTTCCAAAGTGCGTTTCTTTTGACTGAATCGTACGCCGCTTTGAAGTCATCCCCAATCACTACTAAACCGACTCCGTGCATCGCCTTTTCGCCGCAACTGTAGTAGATGTGGTACTTGAAAGAGGTTTTGGCGATGGGGTCCATTGCCGTGAATTATCTCACTCTCCATGACCATCGAACTTCCTTGACTAGCTTGATAACATTCTGAACATTGAACAATCCTTTCAAATCGTCTAACTTTTCAGAAAGCTTATTTGAGAACTTATAAAATAAACAGAATTTGTGTGGTTATGTAAAAAAAATACATTTTTACTAAAAATTCGAAAAAAAAATCTGCCCGAAAATTGAAGTTTTATTCGTTACTTTTATGTTTTATTTAATGTAATTTCAATAGAACTTTGGTTCTAACCTGGATTCTAACAATCCGTTTGCTAAAAATGAGTAATGGCAATTATATGAATTCAACTTTTGAGAAAAACAACCAAATGAAATAGAACTTTAGAACTAATCACTGCACACCAACCACCTGGACACGCGTCCCATTGATCACCAGCTCCGTCTGGGCGGCGTTCCAAGCCGGCAAGATGTACGCCGCGGGCGGAATCCCGCTCGCACGCACCGTCTCCGACTCGATGGTCAACTTGCGCAGCGATGGCTTCTTGAGAATCGGTCCAAAGGGGCGAAAATCCGGCGCTGTCAGGACGCACCCGACCAGCGTGAGATCGCGCAACTTGCAGAGATTGCGACCGATCTGGGCGAGGACTTGCTGCAGGGTGGCTTCGTCCGGACCGGCCGGGAGGGCCAGTTCCTCCAGGTCGTCGAGGATCGAGCAGAGGTTGTGCAGATTGTTGCTGGTCCAGCCGTCGGCGTAGGAGCGCGCACGGAGGACACGCAGACAGGGGAACATCAGGGCAAGCCGGTCGATGTCCACGTGGAGGGCCCGGTCAATGTCCATGGTGGAGACCATGTGGATCGGGTTGAACAGGTCCATCATTTCGGTGTCGGTGAAGACGGCGGGCGCGTCCGTGCGGAAGATCTGCAGACAGGGCAGGTCGCGAAGGTGACCCAGGTCACACTCCTGGCAGTTGATCAGCTCCAGCTCCTGGATCCGAACGTGGCTGGAGGACACCGCCGATTGGCAGTAACAGTTGTTGATGCCAACCGTCAACTTGCGGAGGTTCTGGAGACGTTTGCACAGCAAGTGGATGTCATTTCCGGCCTGTTGGTCGTCCTGCTCCAGCGTGGCCCCCGTCACCAACAGCTTGCACGTCCTCAGCTTGGACAGGTCAAAATCGGCGAAGGTCAACCCGGTCAGCATCGGCCCAAGCTCAACCGTGACCTCCAGCGAAACCACGTCCGGTGACAACTTCTCCAACAGGTCAATCATCCGTGTATCATTGACGACCAAGCTCAACTCCCTAATCCGAGGCAACGACGGCAACCGCTCCAACTCCTCCTGAAACACCTCTCCCGTTGCCCAAACGCTCCGAACATCCCCACTAACCTGCCAGCGCAACTCCACAATCTTGGGAAAGTTTCGCAGCACCCGGAGCAGCAGCTCCGCAAACCACGGCGCCGTCCAGGTCATCGCGAGACTTGTGGCCTCCGAGGCAAGCAGTTCCAGCTGGCATTTGACGTCGTCGTGACGCTTCGTCGGAACCGGAAGTCCACAGCGGGACAGGTCCACGTGGCGGTACGTGCGGTCCCCGCACAGCCCTTCCGACTGGGCCGGACGGAACACGAGCTGGTCCGAGCAGGCGCGGAAGACGAGCCGGTTCCAGCGGTGGGACACCGTGGACAGGGGGAGAATGTCGGGGAATTTGAGGTGCCGGAAGATGGACTCGAGGACCTTTGGTGGTGGGTGAAGGACAATTCTAGATGGGAATCGTAGGGTTGGTTGGGAGAGCTTACCTGGTCCGGGAATCCGTCGAAAGACGCGGCAGTAACGGTTTCGGTGGCCACCTGCATCGTTGATCGGTTTAATGTTTCTTTTCGAAGAACTAAAAATATTTTTGGCGGCAAAATCGCGACGCTTCGGAAACTGCACTGTTATGCCAAACTAGTTATTTTCAGGAAGAACTCGCTTTGCAGTTTGCACTCTCATTCGAGAAGAATAAATGTTTCATTTCAGTAAACCCATGCAAGCTGTTCATCTGGATTTTACGCAAATTATGGATTACGCAGCGTATGGCATTTGTCCCTATTTTGGGCTACTAAGCAGAGCGCACTTAAGGCAGCCTAAGTTTATTTTACATTAAAAAGTTGTATTTTTAACGCTAAACCTTGTACATTATCATCGTTTTAATAAAAAAAAAGCATCTTATATCGCTGTAAAAGGCCAAAAAACTAAAACACATTATGTGCCTATTTTGGGTCTATTGCTCCCAAGATCCGACCCTCAATGTGCCTATTTTTGACCCACCTTCTGGTTGGTTGAAATTCCAAAGCACGAGGCGAACCAAAAACTTATGTTCGGTCGCCATACAGGCTAAAAGCGTTGTGTTGTTTCAAGTTTCAAGCCACACATCAACATTAGAATGATTATACTCAAACACCAATTTTACACCAACTGTTGTCAAACGAACGGAGTCACCTTTTAGTTTGACACCTCTTTCACACGGAGTTCGCTAGCTTACCCTAAAAAATAAATCACTAGCTAATCCCTAAAAAAAATACAGAATTATATTGCTTATAACGAGATAAAATCACTTTTCTCCTTCACTGTGACTGACAGGAGGTTACAGCCGCCGAACTACCACAGTGTGAAAAACTGCATGTTGAACTGAAATTCCGTGTTGATTTGGCTGTCAACTTGGTTTGTTTTCAATATTTTCCAAAAAGTCAGCTGAAAACTCAAGGCAACCTTTGACAACAGCCGAAAATTTGTTCTGCGGCTGTCATGCGGCCATTCTTCTGCGGTCATATCAGCGCGCGTGAACTCTAATTATTGACGCCCGCGATAATATTGAAAAACTAATTATGGAAATTGCTTCTTTAAAATTTTGATTAATTTTAAATATTAAATTTCAGAAAATTAAATATAAAATGATTAAACTGATTATTTTTGGTTTCTAAAATTTCCATAAAATATTTGAAAGATTTTTTAAATTTTTAGTATTGTAAAATTTAAACATTTTATGTCTTCGATTTTTTTTATTTTCGAAATTTTGAGATATTTTTATTAGGAACAACACTAACCCCCTTCCCCTCCATCCCTCCACCACCTTCTCCTTTTTAAATCTTTTTAATTTTAATTTTTGAAATTCAGCAAATTTACGTGGTGATTATTGCATTCGATCGTAATTTCTCGACTCACGATAATTGTCGATGGTAAGTCGATGGTGATTGAGATCATTCGATCGTAATTTCCCGATCTACCATTGACAAATTACGGCTAACGATCGAGAAAATCTCGATACGTGTTTTAAAAAATCCAAGTATTCAATTTTTTTTTAAAATTCCAAAAAATTTTAAAAATTAAAAAAAAAATCAAAAATTTCAATAACTTCAACATTTTCAAAAATTTTAACAAATTAGAAAAAATCGAAAATTTCAAAAATCTCAAAAAATTCTAAAAAATCAAAATTTTAAAAAAATCAAAGGTAAGTGGTAATTTGTCGATACACTCAACCCCCGGTGGTTGGTCACTTTTTCGTTTGACACTTTTTTAGTTTGTACCCCGTTGGTTGGTCAAAGTCAAACTAAAAAGTGACGAACTGTCACTTTTTACACGGAGCTTACGCACACTATCAAAACAAACGTTTGGTAGTGTGTGTGAACTCCGTATAAAAGGGGTGTCAAACTAAAAAGTGACCCCGTTCGTTTGACAACAGTTGGTGTCAAACCATCGGGGTTTGAGTGTAGTAGATTGAGATCATTCGATCGTAATTTCCCGATCTACCATTTACAAATTACGACTTACGATCGAGAAAATCTCGATACGTGTTTTGAAAAATCCAAGTATAGAAAAAATCTCAAAATTTAAAAAAAAACAAAAAATTTCAAAATTTAAAAAAAATTCAATAAAATTCTAAATTTTCAATAACTTCAACATTTTCTAAAATTTAAAAAAATTAGAAAAAAATTATTCATTCAAAAATCTTAAAAATTTCAAAAAAAATCGAAATTTTAAAAAATTTCTAAAATTTTAAAAACTTCAAAAAATTCAAAAATCACAAAAAAATTAAAAATATCAAATTAATCAAAAAATTTCAGGAACATTAAAATTTTCAAAATTTCAAAGCTTACAAAATTACAAAATTTATAAAAAGTTTAAAAATGTCAAAAAATTTCAAAAATATATTTTTTTTAATTTTTGAAATTTTTTTATTTTGTCACATTAAAAAAAATTAACTTAGATTTTTTTTAAATATTCCGTTTAAATAAAAAAAAATATTCAAAAACATGGTATTACAAATAACGATCGTAACTTCTCGATCCACGATCAAGATTTCTCAACAGTAAAATTACGATCGTAATTTCTCGTAATTTGTCGATGGTAGATCGAGATCGAGTCGTAATCTTACAAACGAGAAATCTCGATCGTGAGTCGAGAAATTACGATCGAGTGCAATAATCACCACGTTAGATTTCGCTCGTTGAAGTGGATTGAGTTTCTTCAATTTCTCCAAGAAGTGCCAAACCCGACTCTCCTGCTTTGCGCCTGAAATGAGATAAAAATCGCATCTTTTGTCATTTACGTCAATCGTTGAACGGCTGTCAAACTACACGCTAAATCTTGTTTGCTAAGTCTGGTTGCACTGCGAAGAGGGGTTAATGATTTCGGCTTAGAATGTTAGCTGTAAAAGAAAAAAAAAATTCACGGGAATTTCGAAGCATTGCATCGGACATTGCCCTTTGACTAATTTTTGAAGATAAATATATTATTCTATATGTTTGTAGGATTATAAAATTACGATGCGCATAGACGTCATATGCAAGATTTTTTTTTCTTGATCATTGTGTGTCGTTTGTCCTCTCCTACACTCTGCTGGACGCTCACTTTAGACGTAAATTTATAGTATTTTCTTAGAAGATTTTTCAAAGGATTCGTTCCATAGTACGGTACACAAGCCATCCTTAAATGGCCAATCTCCGAAGCTTCAACAAACGCTACTGGCAAAATGGCGCAACTTCCCCTTCTTTCCTGGGAATTCCTCCCTCGATTCCGACCAACTTTATTCTACTTAATAGGGGAAAAACAAAAACCAAAAACAAAACAAATTGCGCAGAGCTATGTACAAACACTGCGAAGGCGCCACACCCACAACTTTCCAAAACCAGCCGGAAAGCTATTGCACACCACGCCACACACAAAACTATCACATCGTAGTTCGTTCAGCAGCTACTGGCTGGCACATCGTCCTCCTCCTCCAACCTGCTCCGGCTAGGGTTTGCTCGCAGCGGCATTCAGCGCGTTAACCTGCCGCAACAGATCGTCAATCTGGACCTTGTACATCTCCTTCACGTCCACCAGGTCCAACTTCAGCTCCTCGATCTTTTCGACGGCTTCGCCGTACAGCTGCAGCAGTGCGTCGTACCGGGTTTGGAGCGCGCCAAAGTCTTCCTCCAGCTTGACGGTTTGCTCGAACTTTTCCCGGATCTGGGGGGGTGAAGAAGTGGTTGGTTAGCGATTGATGTGTTTGGTTTTGGGGATTGGGTCAATCGGCAGAAAATTTCATGGGCAGAATAGACTGTTAAATGGCAGAAATTGCAGAATGATCTTCATTTCACCTCCGCCTTTTTACGCTTTATCTGTCATCCAGATCAATTCTCAACTTCTGCCTTTTGATTTTTTGCCAATTGATTCTTTCTGCCTTTTGATTTTTTTTCTGCTTTTTGTTATACAATTAAATAACTTAACTGCCTTTTGTAATTGTGCCTAATTTTCGGTCATCAACACTCAATATTAAATTTAAAAAAATTTCTGCCGTTTAATTTTCTTCCTATTAGTCATATTAATTTCGTTAATGATTTTGTCAGCCGCTCAACTAAAAATAATACTTTTCTGCCGTATATTCTTTCTGCCTTTTGATTTTTTCTGCTTTTTGTTATAAAGTTAAATAACTTAACTGCCTTTTGTAATTGTGCTTAATTTTCGGTCACCAAATTCAATATTAAAACAAAATTTTTCTAATTTGATCAGCCGCTCAACTGAAAATAATACTTTTCTGTCGTATAAATTTCGTTCAGATCAATTTTCTGCTGTGCTGATGCTGATTCTTGCTCCCGTTTGCAAATAACTTTACCCCCTTTTGTTATTCTGCCTTTATTATTCGGTCTCTAAACGATTCTGCTTTAATTATCTGCTTTTATTTATTTTTTTGTCATTTAATAATTTTGCCTTTAAATATTGTTATCATTGAACTATTCTGCCGTTTAAATTTCTACTAGATCAATTTTTTGTTTTAACTGGTTTTTGTCAATAAACTTTACTGCTTTTTGTTATTCTGCCTTAATTTTTCGGTCACCAAACTATTTTTCTTTTTTTTTTGCTTTTACAGTTGTGTACCGTTTAATCACTCAGCTTTTCTACTCCTTTTTTATTTATTTTTTTAAAGATTTTTTCTTATCATTCTCAGCCACTTGGGCAGATCGCTTTCTTGTCAAATCAATTTTCCTACCGTTTAGTCTTTCAATTATCTGCATAACGATTCGTTCTGCCGATGGAATGTTTCCTGCCTTTTGAAACGCTGCCAAATAACTTTGTCTGCCTTTTGTTATTTTGCCAATGAATTTCTGCCTTCGTTTAAAGGCCAGCAAACTAATCTGACATTTAAATTTTGAGCTGCATCCGTCGAAAAAAATTAGTCGTCGGAAATTTCTGCCTTTAAATTATTTTGCCGTTAAATTATTCTGCCTTAAAAATTTTCTGCCCCAATTTTTATTTTGTGTCGTTTCATAGCCGTCTTTACATTTTGCTACCTTTCAGTAATTCTGCCTTTTAGTTTTAAAATTTCAGATTTACTTTTTTCTGCATTTTAAAATGTTGCCCTGACATTATGTGCCTTTTGCTATTCTGCCAATAAGTTTTCTGCTATCATTTTATAGCTATGAAATTAATCTGGCATTCCAATTTGCCGTATGGAAATTCTGCCTTTAAATTTTACTGACGAAAGGTCATTTCTAGATTAAATTTTCAAAACAACCTATCCCTCATGGGTTTCCTATGCAGATAGGGCCTTTTGAAAATTTAATCGAGATTTCACCTTTTAATTTTCTCATTTTTTTATCTGTCGTTTTCACACTGACTTTTAATTTTCTATATATAGATTTCTTCTGCTGATTGATTTGTTTATCGTTTCAAGATGAAACTGCCAGGTACCCTTTTCTGCCTTTCGTTATTCTGCTTTACTATTTCGGCAACGAAGGTAGGTTTGTCATTTTACTATTCTGCAGTTTAAATTTTCCACCAGATCGATTTGCTGTCAAATATGAATTTTCTTCTTTTAAATTTGTCGGCCATTCAATCATTCTGTTTTTAAATATTTTTTTTAAAGAAGTGTTATGAAAATTTGACCACTCAATCGATTTTTTTCTGCCCTTGAACTGTTTTGCCCTTTTAAATTTTCTGACTATCAGTTTTATGCCTATATTTCTTTCCTTAGAATTTTTCTGCCGTTTTGTACCCATTGATTATTTTCTGCCTATTGATTATTTCTGCCAATTGACTTTCACTTCTTTTTAAAACGCTATCCTTAAATCATTTTCTGCCTTTTTGTCAATGTTTGTTCTACCCTTTTCTTCCTTTTCCTTCTTTTAATTTTTAACTGATCAATTTTCTGTCAGATCAATCAACTGCCTTATAAGTTTTGAGCCTTTAAATACCCATTTGATCATTCTGTGTTTCAATGTTTTGCCCCTTTAAATATTGTCAAATAACTTCTTATGCCTTTTGTTATTCTGCCAATTGATTTTCTACCTTTACTTTTCGGCCACTTAACTATTCCGGAATTCAACTTTTCTGTCTTTAAATTTTCAGCCTGTTGTCTATTCTTTCTCCAGATTGACATTTTCTACCTTTTTAAAATGAAATTGCTAAGTAACCTGTCTAGTTCTGTCTCAACCGAATTTTTCTGCTACTGAACTGTTCTTTTTTTTTAAACCTTTCTGATGATCATTTGATTCGATTTTTGTGCCGTTTGCTTGATGCATTTTAATTTTCTGCGATTGATTTTTTCTGCCCCGTGAAATGCTGTCAAATAAATTTATCTGCCTTTGGCATTCTACCATTCAGTTTTGTGCCGCTTATATATTCTGGCCATCAGCTTTTCTGTCTTTTAATTTTCTACCAGTTCATTATTTCTGCGAATCGAATTTTCCTGCCTTTTAACGTTCTGCCAAACAATTTTTACTGCTTTTTAAACTATTCAGCAGCTCAGTTTTCAGCCTTCATTGTTCGACCAACTAAACTATTCTGGAGTTTCTAGCAAAACAATTTAAACGTTCCAAAGAAAAAATGCAAACGAACACTCTATCCTGCTCGTTCCTAATGTAAACACTGTTTGTTTACATCTCGTCTTTGGCCCATTTGCATTGTTTCACTTGATATACCAGAGTAGTTTGGTTGGTCGAACAAAGAAGGCAGAATAATTTATAAAGCAGAAAAAGTTATTTGCCAGAACTTAAAAAAGGCAGAAAGAATGAACAGGTAGAGTAAAGTTATTTGAAAGGACAAAGAATGAAAAGCAGAATGATTGAACGGCACAAAAATTAAGAGGCAGAAAATAAATTCAGAACAATTGTTTTGTGACCGAATAATGAAAGCAGAATAACAAATGGCAGAAAAAAAATCAATCGGCAGAAAATTAAAAGACAAAAAGGTATTTTGATATAATGTTGATTTTGTCGAAATTCAAACGGCAAAATAGTTTAGTAAAAGAAATAATAAAAGCAAAATGGTTCAGTGAGAAAAACAGTTAAGTTATTGTTGTTGTTGTTGTAAAAGCAGTAAAGTTATTTGGATGCTTTGCAAAGGCCAGAAAGAATCAACACGCCGAAAAGTGAAAAGCATTAAGTTAGTTTGACAGAAAATTGACCTGGTCAACATTTGAGAGGCGGAAAATTAGTTTTGTTTGATATAATTTTCTACCAAACCAATTTTTTGTCATATTTTGAAGCTTTTAAAATTTTCTGCCTTTTGTTATTCTGCTTACGAGTTTTCTGCCTTTTGTTATTCTGCTTACGAGTTTTCTGCCTTCGTTATTTTTCTACATCTATGCAGCCATTTCAATTGCTGTATTAATTTTTGGGGCATACATTTTCTGCTTTTACATTTGACTGCCAATACTTTGTTCTGCCTTTTAATTTTCTGCCCATCGATTCGTTCTGCCAAACTTCCTTTTGTAATTCTGCCAAATAACTTTTTCTGCCCATCTGCCGACTCTAACTTTCTGCTTTGGATGTTTACACTTACCCCGTCCAGTTCCGCCGTCAGGCTGGAGATCTCCGTGTTGAGGACGTTCCGTTCCTGCTGGAAGCGGGACAGCTCCCACTGCAGCTGGTACACTTCGCCGTCGCGTTGCTTCAGCGTGGCCTGCAGGTTCTCGAGGAGGGAAGTGGTGTGCAGCAGTCCAGGGCCGATGGTTTGCCGGCCGCCGCTGTTGGAGCCGACGTCGTCTTCCGGCTCTCGGTTCCACGGGATGCTTCCGATGGACTCGGGGAGCGAGAGGTTGCCCATGCTCGGGGTGGGTGAGGATGTTCGCGAGTTGGGCGAGGGTGGGGATTGGCGGGTGGTATCTTGGGGTTTTGGTTGTTTTTGTTGTTGTTCTTTGAGTGCGTGTAGCTGCTCTTTTTGCTGGGCTAGCTGACGGTCTTGTTCAGCGGAGTGTGACTCGAGGTCGGCTAGCTTACCTCTCAACGACTTCCGTTCGTCTTCCAGCGACTTCAGCTTGAGCTTGTGGTCACTTTCGAACAGATCCAGCTCGATCTGCTTCTGCTGCAGGTTGTTTGTCAGTTCTTCCGATCGGAACAGTGCCGCCGTAAGCCGCTCCTCCAGGTTGGAGATCCTTCCGTTCATCGCGAAGATCTGCTCCTTGAGCGTTCGCTCGTTGTCTCCAAAGTTGCGGCCCTTCTCGACCGCTTCGTCTAGCTTCCTGGCCAACTCCGCTTCCCGCTGCTCCCACAGTCGTTCCTTGTTCCTCGTGGCATTCTGCAACGACTCGATCTGCTTCATCAGCGGCACCGTCACCATCGCCGTAGCGTTCTTCTCCTCCTCCGCTCGCGTTTCCGTCTCCTCCACTCGCTGCAACAGCTCGGCGTTCTCGTTCTTCAGCCGCTGCATCCGCTGTGCATGTTCCGCCTCACTCCGTCTCAGCTTCTCCCGCAGATCTTCCAGCTCCGTACTGATCTGCTCGTTCGCTCGCAGAATCCCGCTGTGTTCCGTCTCCATCGTGGCCAGCAGCGAAGACTTCCGCGCCATCTCCTGGAACGCTTCCGTCTTCTCCGTCAGCTCCCGCTTCGCAAAGTCAAAGCTCTTCTTCAGCGTCTCCAGCTTCTGGCCCTGATCGTCCAGCTGTCCCCGCAACGCCCCACACTCCTTCTCCAGCTTCCGCTTCTCCGACGACAGCTTGTGCACGGCATCGATCTGGCTCCGCTCGACCTCCTCCTTGGCCGAAAGCGACCGGTTCAACCGTTCCGTCTCGTCCGTCAAGTCCCCAATCTCCTCCCGCAGCTTCCTCACCGTGCCCTCGCTCTCCTTCTCCTTCGCCCGCAGCTTCTTAATGATATTGGAATGGTTCAGCACCTGCTTGGACAGGCTCTCGCCCTCCTTCTTCAGCTCCTCCACCAGAAAGTCCTTCTCCGCGAGCAGCTTGTCCACCTCGCCGCGGTTCAGCTTGCCCTGCGCTTCCGACCGGCACGTCTCCAGCTGACGCTTGAACGCTTCCCGCTCGCGGATCGCCTGCTGGAACTTCCGCTCCAGGGCGGATAGGCGCTGGGTGTACTCTTCGGATTCGCAGCTTTCGGCGCGCTTCTGCTTGGACGCCAGCTGCTCGGTGAGCGTGAGGTTCTGCTCGTGCAGTTCGGCGTTCTGGCGACCCAGCTCGAGCAGGCGGAACTCGCGCTGTCTAGGGGGGTTGGAAAGGGGAAGAGATGAAAGGGTGAGGTTAGAAATTGATAAAGATTGTCGGAATCGCTGAGAAAGATTCCCGACTCCACAGCCCAGAGATAGTTAGGTTCTACGCCGACTCGATTTGGAGGTTAGAAAGAAGTGTTTTTTTTAATCTTGTGCACACGAGCTATCAAATGACGTCACGGCGTAAAACCTAATTGTCTTTTGCAAGCAGAACATAACCAAACTTTTCGGCACCCTCAGCATACGTCAAATCATAACAAAAGCTGCCGGATCTTTTTGCGGATCTCTCTCGAAAAAGATCCGGCAGCAATTTTGTATATGGTTTGTCGAATAAATGTAAACAAATCACAACGTGCATCAGCCATAACAACGTGTTCACCTGATGTTTATTTGCCTTGGTTCTTGTTTTGTGCCTGTCAAAATGAGTGTTATTGTTTATGTTTCGGATCAGTGAGACCGCCTTTTTAATTTGAGGCCATTTTCAGATCCACTTAAGGGGCTATGTGACACTTCAAAATTCGTGGAATTAGCCTCTCCAACTTATTTCTAGTTTCATCGACAAGATCTTGTCAAAAAAATGCCACATTGAATGATCTGGATCCCGGTAAGAAATTAGCATAGCATTGGTGTCTACCCGTAGTTGCTGCTCCGTTATTGACCAGGGTTTTAAAAAAATGCTCCATGGACCATAAATGAAAAGTAGAAAACATACTGATCAATACCGGCGCCGGCCACGACCAGTGGTAAGATCACGGGGAAGTGGATGGGAATGTTAGTCCGATACTTGAGTGATGGAGACCGCTTAATCGGCTGCGTCTTCGACAAAGTATCATGTTTGTTTTGAGAGGTTAGTAAGATGGGTATGAGGTCAGGATTTACCATGGTAATTACTTGTGATGCGACCATGAGCAATGGGTTATCGGTTGAAATTAAAAAAAAAAAATTAGGCTGCCGGATGCGGAAATTTACAATGTTAATTATAAGAAATGTTTTTTTTCAATCGAACGCGTGAGTATTTTTTATTTTTTGAATCTTTTGATTTTTATATGGCCATTGAAACATTTATTTCAAGCTTTACCTTCCCTCCCTTTTAATTTTTTTTACAAAATCAGAGGGGAAAGTAAAGATTGACTAAAATGAACATTTGCATTTAAAAAAAAACTTGTAATTCAGAGTACTTTGCATAATCCTTATATTTGTTTTTTTTCAATCAAATAAATATTTTAATCTTTTTACAAATTATAATTTGGGTTTTTTTTCATAAATTTATTGATATTATACAATTATTTATATTTATACAAATACAAATTTTTATAGTAACATGACGGTTATGAGCAATTTGCTGAGATTTCAGTTATTCGTTTTTTTTTGTATTTTTTAATCCGGCTGAAACTTTTTTGGTGCCTTCAGTATGCCCGAAGAAGCCATTTTGCACCATTAGTTTGTCCATATAGTTTTCCATACAAATTTGGCAGCTGTCCATATAGAAATGATATATGAAAATTCAAAAATCTGTATCTGTATGAAGGAATTTTCGATCGATTTGGTGTCTTCGGCAAAGTTGTAGGTATGGATAAGGACCACACTGCAAAAATATATTTTAGGGGCCAGCTGCCAACTTTTCAGAAATTTCCAGAATCGGCAAAAAATCTTTGACCGAGTTATGAATCTTTGAATCATGTTTGCCGAAGACACTAAATCTCGAATTATGTTTGAAATTCAGTACTTTTATATGTTTATTTTTTATGATCTCGGCCAGAGCCGTGGGACAAAAAATTAAAATAAAATTTGTAGAAACCTTATTTGTTTTTTTATAGTTCTTTCAATTTTGTATTTTAAAAATTTATTTAGTTAAAAACATCGTAAATTTTTTTTATTTATTAAATTTTTATAAACTTTTTTTTTATTTTACTTTTTTTGTAAAATCTGATTTTTACTTAAACTTTAATTTTTATTAGATTTAAAATTATTTTTATTCTTGTTTAATATTTTTTCTTTGAATTCAAAATGATTTTTAGTCTTTTTTCTGTATTGTAAAATGTTAGTGGGTATTTTTTTTTAGTATTTCAAAATTAATGAACTCTTCAACTTCATTATAAACATATTAGATTTTCGTTTCGTTTTGTTTTTTTTGCCCAAAAATGATAATTTCATATTTTAAATTTATAAAAACAAAATCACAATTTTTTAGGTTCCATAGAATTTCATTCTTTGACATTTTCTAACTTTGTTTTATATTTAAAGTTTTCTCAATTTGAAAAATGTGCTGTCTTAATTTTTTTCTACTTTTTTTTTTCAATGTTTGAATTTTTCAACCATTTTTTTGTTATTTTTATTTTTTATTTTTTTTTTAGTGTTATGTGAAAAGAATTTTGCCCCATGGGTTTACCATGTACCTAGGACCTTTTGAAATAGTAAACGTGAAGTTTTATGTTTGCCCGATTCATAAGTCATGTCTGTTTTTTTTTTGGTCGTAAAATTTTGTATATTCCTATTTTTTTGTATTCTTTGAATTTAATGAATTAAAAAAAACCTAATTGAAATTTGAAATCGGAAAATTTTAAATTTATTTAAAAGCCGGGACCCTTGATGCAGGGGTAAGCGTGGTTGCATCTCACCTAGTCGGCCTGGGTTCGATCCCAGAAGGTCCCGGTGGCATTTTTCGAGACGAGATTTCTAGATTAAATTTTCAAAAGGTCCCATCTGCAATAGGAAAACAGTTGGACTCACAATCCAAAGGCCGTTAGTTCGAATCCCAGGATGGATGGAAGCTTAGGTGTAAAAAAATAGGTTTGCAATTGCCTCAACACACAAGCCTTCGGAAACCTTTTTTTCGGGTAGGAATTTTGCAATCGAGAACGCCGTGGAAATGCTGTAGAGCGAATAATTTAGATTTAGATTTTAATTAGTTTTTAATACTTGTTTTAATTTTGGAATTTATAGAAAGTTTTTAATATTTTGTTTTTTTTTAATAGCGTTATTTTTACCCTTTTTTCTTTAGTGCCGAGAGACAAAAAATTAAAGCAAAATTTGTACTAGCCTTTTTTAGGTTTTCAAATTTGGTATATATTTTTTTTCTTTGGCTTCTTTTAATTTAATGAGTTAGAAAAATCAAATTGAAATATGAAATCGGATAACTTTTAAATTTATGTAATTTTTATAAACTTTTTTTTTGTTTAACATTTTTTTATTTTTGTAATACCTAGCTTTTCTTTCAAAACTTTAGACTTTTTTAATAATGATTTTTTTTGGTATTTATTTTATTTTTTATAATATTTGTTGAACAATTTTAAAATTTGTTTTTAATTTTTGAATTAATAGAAAGATTTTAATATTTTGTTTTTTTTTTTAAATAAAATTATTTTTACCCTTTTTTCTTTAGTGTGAAACTGTAAAATGTTGGTAAGATATTATTGAGATATTATTTGGACAATTTTCCACTAGGAGAAGTTGAATAAGTTTGTAAATAATAAATATTATGTGTTTTTGATATATGATTAAAAAAATCTTCAAATTTATAGGCATTTTCAGTAGAACAAATTTCATATAAAATGTGAAAACTTATGATTCGTGCTATGAATTTATAAACAAAACTAGTTTTCACAAATTTCAGGCAAAATTGTGACTTTTTAACAATTTTACCTAATATTTATATGTATTTCTTTAAAAGCTAATAAACTTAGTCAACTAAATATAAACATTGATTTTTTTTTCTTTTGTAAAAACTATATCAGCAACCTTAGCGAATATTTGAGCACATTTAAACTGATTTTAACAACAAAAACTATGACTATCAAAGTCACCCCGGAGTTCAAAATAAGAATTTTAATCGCAACTATGTTTTAAGCACTATTGAAAAAACTTTTTTTTCCAAAAATAGTGCATGGACCTTGTGCCGCCTTCCCCAGTACATGTTTTAAAATTAAAGTTTTTGAGAAAAACCTTAACAGTTGAAAAATATTCCAAAAATAAATTGAAATCCCATCAATGTCAACCCGGTTTACGGTATTTTTTGAAATGTATGTACTCTTCAACCCGCTTCAACCTCTTTTTATAAATTTATTAGAACCTTTTTTTTTATCTTTTAAAAAAAAAAAATACAATTTCAAATTTTTTTTTTAATTTGCGCTTTTTTCTCAATTTCCAAAATGTGCTGTCATTAATTTTTTTCTAAATGCTTAAATTTTAAACCATTCTTATATTTTTGTTCATTAATTTTTTTTTAATTTTGTTTCAGAATTTTAAAAACACTTTTTTAAATAAGGAGTTTTTTAAAAATATTTTTATTTTGAAATACGATTCGAAATGAATTCCGTTTCAGAATTCGAATTGACTTGGCTTTAATTGTAGCAAACGGATTAAATCCGGATCATCGGCACAGGTTCCAGAACTGGGACAAACGCAGTTT